>NW_015387212.1:90217-142020 GCF_001527695.2 Protobothrops mucrosquamatus
CAAGGCGGTGGGTAGGGATCCCTCACCCAAAGAGGCGTTGACAACTCCCTGGAGCCACCCCCGCGTACCCTCCCGGGCGGCCATAACCAGCCAGGAGGGACACGGGTCCAACAAACAAGTGGTGGCATTCAGTCGCCCCAGCACTCTGTCCATGTCTTCTGGAGTCACGGGGTCAAACTCAACCCATAGATTGGAATCACAAGACCCTGGAGATGCTGCAACATTCCAGCTGATCGACGCTTCTTCTGGGCTCAGCAGAAGCACCAGGATCAGCGCCGAGCTCCAGCTGGAGCCTGGTGCTGATCCTGGCGCTTCCGCTGAGCCCTGCAGCTCCAGCCATCTCTCGCTCAGGCTTGTGCGGTGCTGCCACCGGTTCAGCTCATTCCCCTCCCCTGCTACCACTTTTCTGGGATGTTTGGGTACCACCTGCCAGGTGCCAATGTACCACAGGTGGTACCCGTACCACTGGTTGAAAAGCCCTGGTCTATCATATTCATCTTCAGTGTCTCCCTTTCATAAAATTAACAGAACCGTTAACTTCAGAAGTACATCAGAAGGTGCAGAAAAGGGTATGGAAGAGAAATTATTCCAAGTGGCCCTGCAAAAGGTATTGTTTTATTTAAAGGTAATAAAAATGACTGTTTGAGAAGTCAAGATGTTTCCCAGAAAATGTATGAATGTATAATTAGTCAGGGCCAGTAGCAAAGATACTTCGCAGAAGTTGTTTTTAAAAGGTATTTTACCTTGACAGAAGTTACATAACTCTTGATCAGGAGCATTTGCTAATCGTTGTTCTTCAGGTTTACTTTCTTTCCAAAGCACAAAAACATTTTTGTGTAATTAGAATGTTGTTTTATGTATGCCAGCCATAAGGCATTCAGAAATCAAGGGAAGATGTGCTTTGACTCTTCGGCAATGCCATGTTTTAAACAAATGAGCTGTCTTTGTATCATCAGAAACCTCTGCCTCTTTGTCTATCTGTACAGCTTCTTTTTCTTAGAGGGGAAGTATGTCTTGCTATCAACTGAACAGCCAAAATGACCTAGGGGCTATCAAGAAACAGAGTCTATACCAGGGGTAGTCAACCTTGGCTCTTTTATGACTCGTGGACTTCAACTCCCAGAATTCCTGAGCCAGCTGTGCTGGCTCAGGAATTCTGGGAGTTGAAGTCCACGAGTCATAAAAGAGCCAAGGTTGACTACCCCTGGTCTATACCTTTTGCAAAAGCTACTCTACCCAGTGAAATAAGACTGGAAAGTACTGTACCATGTCCCATCTCTGTCTGGGCATATGTGCCAATGATCTCCAAGTTCCAAGCAGGCATGAAGAAGCGATCCTGCTGTTCTTTGGTTGCCTGGGTTAGTAATGTGGGCAGGAACATGCCCAGGTGGAGGTCCAAAGGCTCAGGCCGTCCTTGATGAAGGCAACTGTAAAGAAATGCCAGGGAAGGGAATGTGAAGGGGTATTACAAGTGGAAGCAGGTGAGATTAGAGATGCAGATCGGAGAGGGAAGACAAAAATAATGTGATAAATCAGAATGAAGCAAGCATATTTATCAAAGCACCTTTCTTTTCCCAGAATTACAAAGCCCTACATCAATCCAAAGGACAGAGGATACTCTGTTTGATCACAAAAGGAGGACTGGTTTCAGGTGATTAATAAAAGGCAGTATTATTCTAGAAATTCTAGTGAGTCCTTGTGTTCCCTGGAAACATATTGAAAATAAACAGAGAATATAAATATTAGCTTCTGTACATAAATTGAAAAAGGAACAAATCAGTTAACAATGTTCCACAATGAAATCAAAGCAATAAAACTTTATCCAATTCAAATTTGGATAAAGGAGGGAAATTACTCAAAAGTTTTTATTCAAAACAAGTCTACATTACAATTATCCTCTTTCTTGTATGGCTTCATTCTGTAATATTTCTGTTGTTTTAAATGATATTTCAAAGATTCTTCTGGGAAGAAAAGGGTGGTGCTTTGAATCAGCAATTAAAGCTATCAGGCCGGTTCATAGCTTTATACAAATGTTTATAAAGAGAAAAACCATCACCAAAAGCTCCCCAAGTGAGCAAAACATGCTTCCTAATCATAATCCAATAAGCACATTCAAATACCATGGGGTTTTTTTTTATAATCAAGGTGATTACATTTTACAATGTATTATGGTATTCTTAAGCCAACATCCTTTTCAAGATAGCCTTCAATCTGGGGCATCTTTAACCTGTTATAGTACTATATGGATTACTGTGCCAAGTCATCCTTGATGGAAATCTATCATGAAGTCTCCAGATGGCCTCTTAAGCATGCCATCAGCAACATGGGGATAATAATGGCCTGGTTTATAGGTTTATTGCCATGTGGACTGAAATAATTAATTGTAATTACTTAATTAATGGCCTAATGCTGGGAAAGATTGAGGGCAATAGAAGAAGGGGACGACAGAGAATGAGGTGGCTGGATGGAGTCACTGAAGCAGTAGGCGTGAGCTTAAATGGACTCCAGAAGATGGTAGAGGACAGGAAGACCTGGAGGAACGTTGTCCATGGGGTCGCGATGGGTTGGACAGGACTTCGCAACTAACAACAACAATCCAAAGTAATCCAAATATTTGAGGAGTTATTTATCTTCACAGGCATTCTGCTCTTCAATTGTGAAGCAGTACACAGCCCTTTGCTGACAAAATCTTTGCTCACAAAAGTAGTGGTATGAAACAAAAGAGAGACAGAGATGCTGAAATCTCCCCCGTTCTGAGCTGGTGTGACAATAGATGTTGAAAGGGACTAGAGAGCAACCAGTGAATTTGCCAACTTTTGCATAAAGCTCATTTTATAATGAGGAGATGGAAAAGGTTATCAGTAAACGAATAAAATGTTTATACCAGGTGTCCATAAGTCTAAGGCCCATGATAAAATATTGCACTTATTAAATATAAAATAGCAAACTTATTGTGGAAATATTATTATGCTTGCTACCAATATTGTACAGTAGCAGAGACTTCTGTTTAACCAAAATTCCAAATTATTCGTTATTATAATTATCTTCAGGATGTATAAAATGGCAACTAAGGTGTCCTCATTAGTAATAATGTGGAACAACTAAGTATATAAATTATTGGTATTAGGTTACCAAGAGACTGCATGGCATTTGCACTAAAGCCAAAACCATCTATTATTTTCAAATATCTGCAGCAGTTTTGTAGAATAGTGATAAACAATTTTAAAATAGTATTAAAAAGACAAGAAAATAGCATGATCAGATAATTGTCATCTACAAATAGGAGAGAAGAATGAAATCAATTTTGGGTAGAAATGCTCAGTGTGATAATTTATAGCCCAGACAAGCAACTTTTGATGGCTGAGAATTACACTAAAAAGGTTGTGTGTAAAATTTAAGAAAACAAAACAAATGCAAAAAGCCAAAGAATAATAACATGATAGTCTGCCATCTGTTTTCAGTAGCAGAGTTCCTAAAAAGTGGAGAATGGTGGATTCAATGCTATTTATGGCTTGTGAACAACTCAATCCTAATTTACAGCATATGCCGTTAGTTCTAAAACAGTGCTGTTCAGATTCTATTTTTTAACCATATTTATTGAAGCTATTGGAACTCTGTTTTCCTTCTTCAAACAAAAGAGAAAAAAATGGGAGGCAGGCTACAGTAGCAAGATGTCAGAAAATTAATATTTGCTGTTTGCATCTTATCTTGAAAGCTGAATCCTCAATAGGGCCACAAGAAACTGCCTTATACCAATTAAATCGCTGTCAGTTCCCTTGACTGAAAATTGGCAACACTGGCTGACAGAAGCTCTTAAAGATCTTTCATCAACGAGTGAACTTAGAATCTTCTGAACGTAAATTTTACATACTACCACTATTTTAAAAAAAAGCCTTCTGTGCCAGGTCTACATCATTTGGATATCTATTAAAAGTAACTGAAAGAAGTAACTATTTTACATGCAACACTGATGAATGCCAAGCAGCATCAGTCAAGCTTATTATTTTCAATAACATCATATTGCAATTCAGCCTTAACAACCTATCAAAACAGTGGGAAATCCTGACATACCTATGTTGCTGAACAGAAAAATTGCACTGTTATGGAATCTTGACCCGTTTGTCATAAAGTACATGGATTAGTTTTTGTTATTATTATTGTTGCTGTTATTGTTATTAGGAAATGGCGTTACATTAGCCAAGAGACCAAATGCTACTGCGGAGTAGTAGTATGGCTGCCAAATTACCAGCTCTGTTGTAGGAAATGTTGGGCACTTCCCAAGGTGTGCCATAGCAGCACGAGCTGACTGCACACCAGAAAGAAAAACAAGTGGCTTTTCCTACAGCATCATCCTAGACCCCCTCCCCAGAGACGCCTTGGGCCCTGCATCCAGGAGAGTTCAGAGCTGGCAGGAATCTGACCACCACCAATTCATCTCCCCACCAAAGTGGTACCTATTTACCTACTCACATAGAATATGCTTTTGAACTGTTAGGTAGACAGAAGCTGAGACAAGTGACAGAAACTCCCCCCACCAAACAGTGTTGGGACTTGAACCGCTGGAGCAGAGACTATCTCCAGCACCAATAAGCCACTGAGCACCTCACCTCGTATGGATTAGTTAACAGAACATCAATATTACATACTAACACAAACACAGAAATAGGTTAGTATGCATAGCATGCAAAAAAAACCAAAAAACAAAACCTCAAATCCCAAATAAATACAGCTATGGTCAAGGCTCCAAACAAAACCAACTATATTGTGCTTATTCATATGGTTGCTTATTTGTAAGTTGCTCCATTCGGATAAATTGCTTGTAGGGTACAACTGTTACATTCAAGTGGTAATGCCTGTGGCATGCAATTGTTAAATTCATGGATGCTTAGGTTCAAAGCAGCAAAAGATTTTTCAAGAGGTATCAGTAATCATGATTTAACCGAAAAAGCCAGACTGCATATGCATCATTCTCCAGGATTAATTGTGGAAAGCACATTTGGAAAGCAGAGTCTTTCTCTTTTCAACCAGGCACATTTGTGTCTTTGTTACAATGCAGCATACTAATCAAGTTCTGCATTTTTGTTAAATTTGGGATGACAGAAAAACTAGAATGTTTTCAAACAAACAGCACTACGGTATCACTTGATGCAGGAGCGGTAGCTAAATGAGAACAAAAAGTTATATACTGTCTTGATAGGTGTTTCAGTTCCACTTCATCCCGTATTAGGTAACTTTCTGCCAGCTGATATCATTGAGCTGTTCAGTTCAACAATTCCTTATGACTACAAGTCCTATTTCTTGCCAATCAAATGAAAATGAAGACACAGGAACCAACCCTTTTATTCTTTCCAGACTGGCTTAGGTGAAACGTATCTAAAATATATAGATTCCAATATAAAATGGCCAGGATAATAGTAAACACACTTTTTCCACAAACATATACCATAATGAAGAAAGCGAGTCAAGATTGTCTCCTCTCTTTTATTTCAGTTAGCATTAAAACCACTGACGAAGAAAATATAGCAAGAAAATAAAATTCCAGAAAGTAAGTTATCCAATCACAATTTCAATCTAAATGAAAAAAAAATCCTTAATGAAACATGTTCCTAGGAAGGTGTTTCAACATGTTTATAGTAGAATATTATTACAGTCAACTCATTTGCCCAAAGGCATTATTAGATCAAATTATCCAACGTTAGTGCACCATGTTGCAATATTCAATATCATACAGGACCATAGCAATTAGTAAGTAACAGTTCATTTTAGTTCATCATTGTTATTGTCAAGGAAGAAGAGACAGAACCTGGGGGGCAGAGTCAAGAGAAGACTCAGCCTAAAAATTGTCATGTGTCCACAAATGCTTCAAATCCAACCTGCCTTGAATTCCAATGACTCCTATCTAGTGCCAATTTGGTTGACCAGATTCTTCTGTATAGGCTTGAGCAATAAATCTTCTAAACTGGAACATAACATATGGTCCTGATTCTTTGCGCCCAACAGTTACCACCATACTTATCTATGTCTTGTTCAATAGTATAAGCATGTACTGTAGTTTATAGTTTCCAATGTATAAAATTGCTTTTAGTCTGCAATTTCTGCATATTATTTCAGCACAAACTTATTTGACACTGCCTAATATTAGAGAAAACTTCAGCCTGGAAGAAAAAAATTGCTCATCCTGAATCTTAAGAACATGGTATTCAAAAATCCAAGGCAAAGAACGTATAAAACCCACAAATAGCTTTTATATTGGATTTGAACCTGTAACACCCAAACGGTAGATACCCCTCTAACACCCCCAATCAACACATTACATTTGATCCAGGATTTCGTGTTTGCTCTCTATCTCTAAACCCACTGCCAGGCAGTTTTGAATAATACTGTATTGGCAACCCCATATATTTCTGAAAAGAACTAACCGTGCCCCAATTCCGTCTGAATGTAGGTGCCGATTATCTGGAAGCGGGAGATCAGGGGCAGCCACTTCTTTTTCTGAGCATCTGTGCACTGGCTTTGTAGGGTAGGTATAAACATGATGAAGTGCACATCAATGGGTGCAACGTATTTGCCAATGCATATTCTGGGGGGGAGAGAGAAATGGCAGATCAGGTCACATCCATTACTCCAAGGGCCCTTGCTCCAACTGTATACAGACATGTAGCCGGATATTGCTTCTTTTAATTCTTTCAGTTTTGATACTAGAAATGATGCTAAGAAAGCATCACATCCATGTAGTTTTCTGGGTACTGCCTCAGCCCTCTTCCCAACCTAGTCTACAGCCTGGAGATTTCCTGAGAACCATCTTATCCAAATCCCAATCAGAATTCCTTAAAACAGTACTTAAGCTGTTTCTGTTACTCCCAGTAAGCTATGGACAGCCATATCATTTAAATACTTGCAATGACCTCAATTATATCCAAAACAAAGTCATTCGCCACAGCTGGGTCAAAATAAAGGGTGTGCTGCAACATGATGCAGCCGCTGTTATGATAATTTCAACTAAGCTTTGTCAACTGAGTAGTTGCTGAGAGAAGGAAAGAAGAAGGATGTTTAAGTAATCATGAATACAGGTAAGTCATGTGTTTATACTGCATTGCGTGCCAACTATGGGCACCCTCTCTATTAAGGGGCAGAATATATTCATTGGTACTAATTTTCCCCTGAGGTTAGCTTCTGGGATTTCAAAACAACATTGCCTGTACATAAACAAATAGGTTTCTCTACAAGGTTTCTCCAGGCCTTGATGAATCACAAAAGGGAGATGCCCCAAAACAGACAAGTGAGAACTGAGAATCCTTGGTGAGCGGAGAAAACTGGGCAGGAGGGCTAGTAAAATGCAGTAGTGTAGAGGAGGGCAAGGTTGCCCAAAGTGGGGAATGGGCACATTTCAACAGGTTGTTGTAAATTCCGTATCGTGACTAATAGCAGCCATGGAATCATTGCTCCATGTTGTATAATATAGCTTGGATACTTTCGGTTTGTTCAGGAGGTATATACAGTCCCTAAGTGGTTTCTAAATCCTTGGAGAAAGAGGCATGGAATTCATGATTAAGGTGTCAAATTAATTTCTGGTTTTAATCAGATAAACATCATATTCAAGTGGTGGGTGGAAAGTATATCAACCATGTTTTTAACAGATCCGATACATATGCACATGCATATACACGTTTAGAGAGGTGTTTATACTTATGACCTACAAAAATAGGAGTGCCAACTTGGATGTCTTCCATAATAACAACTAACTCAATACAAATCCCATTGTGTTCAAGCCATTCCCCAATTTAAAAAAAAATGATTTGATGCAAATCTATTATATTTAACCTTCTTGAGGAACCAGCAGAAGTTACCACTATATTTTTCAAGTTTACTTTTTTCTTGTTTATTACATATATGGAAATCATCTTCAGTCCATTTTGATTAGAATGACTGGAGCTTGTATCATCTTTTGTACCTATGAGCCTTTTGACAAGGGTAAGGAATAGATAAAGGAGAACATTCTTTAGATATTGGCCCTGTATCCACCTGGCCTACTATGTGTTTAAGAGCCAGGAAATGTCCTTTTTCTCTCTTTCTTGTCTTTTTCTCTCTTCAAGATATGGTTTAATTAGCAGAGAAGCTTTCTTATTGTATTTTTTGATAAATTGTGATTAATGTCAATTAGCATTTGTTGATTGTTGGGCTAAGCTGTATATGCATCCAAGACAATTGTGTCTTCGACTTACAACAGTTCATTTAGTGACCATTCAAAGTTACAACAGTACTGAAAAAGTGACTTATGACTGTTTTTCACACTTATAACCATTGCAGCTTCCCTGGGGCCACATGATCAAAATTCAGACAATTGGCAACTGACTCATATTTATGACGGTTGCAGTGTCCTGGTGTCATGTGATCCCCTTTTGCAACCTTCTGACAGGCGAAGTCAATGGGGAAGCCAGATTCTCTTAACAAGTGTGTTACTAACTGAAAAACTACAGTGATTCACTTAACAACTGTGGCAAGAAAGGGTCATAAAATGGGGCAAAATTCACTCAGTAACTGAAATTTTGGGCTCAACTGTAAGTCGAGGATTACCTGTACTTTTGGGAATAGGCTCTATTGGTACTTAATCACTTTATTACAAGTGTAATCACTTGTAGTGCTCTGCATATGCTCAGAAGCACAGCCTTTAACAAGGACTCTGGTTAAATTCAAATAGCCAACAAGAATATTAAAGTGTGAGTACTTTCCAACAGTTGCAAGAACAAATGGAATTAAGAACAGCACTGCACAACATCAAATTCACATTTGGCATTTGGACCAATTATCAGAATAATTATTGGCATTTTAATTATTCTGCTGAGCAGCTCTTGACATTCAGCACTGAGGTTTTTCTGAAGAGAATCAAGAACTCTTGCAGGCAATTAAAACAACTGTCACAATTTTGTAAAACTGGGAACTTTTCTTTCTACCTGTTTTTTTTAAATTTTTCTAAGATGAATTTTCATTGCAAGAAAATGTATTCATGCACACATACGTTTGTTTTATGAATATATTTCTTTCTTACTTATTCTGATTGAACACTGTTGTTTTCATTTTTTTTTTAATCAAGCCACCCACTCAGTTACAATGCTTTGTACAAAACCAGCATGGTAGTTTAGCTGCTGTGGGAACAACTTGAAGATATTGTAATGCAATAGCCAAAATCTCATTTTTTTTTTGCCTCATATGTAACAACAGATGGCTGTAATAACAAAGCCTGCAAAGGCATTTACCAGCCAACCACTTTAACTTAGTGTGAAAGGGCGCATGTATATAATCTTCTGAGAAGCTATGGACACATTTCCTAAATCAGTGGACTCAACAGGTGACTTAGCCACAGAACCTTTGTACAGAGTTTTTAAAATCAGATCTGCTCTATATTGTGCTGCAACACTGGAGCCATTTAATTAGTAATTCTCTTATTAGAGCTTCTGATCACAAAACCTGTTAGACTAGCTGTACACACGATCACGTGGTGTGTGTGTGTGTGTGTGTGTGTGTGTGTGTGTGTGTGTGTGTGTGTGTGTATACGTGTACTTATAGGCCAGTGTTTCTCAATCTGATCAGCTTTATGTTGTAGGAGCTTCTGCATGATAGCTGGGGAATTCTGAGAGTTGAAACCCATGCATCTTAAATAAAGATGATGAAGCTGAGCACCCCTTTTACAGGCAGAATCACGTGATTTTATTTACAAAGATTTTCCCTTAAAAACACAGTAATTACTACTTTGCTGGATCTAATCCAATTTGCTGTTACCAACAGTACATGGGCAGGTCCAGTGCTAGAAGGACCCACAGTCCTGACAAATTTTGCTCCTGTTCTTTCCTATCAGTATTTGTTATTAAGGTACAACGCTGTAAAATATGGAAGAAACTATCAATGTACAGCAACACTCCTACTCCAGGAACACAGGGCAATTAACAACTAATTAGCAAATAATTCTTTTTTTAAAAAAAAATTATTTTGTTAAGTTTCACTATAAGATAAAAATACAGAAAAAAACAAAAATTGAACAATTAAAAGACAGAAAGAAGCGCAATGAGAGAGAGAGAGAGACAAAGTGGTTTCCTACTTTTTTCAGTGCTGTAAAAAGAAAAAAAATATTTTGCTTTACAGTTCATATTTCAAGCCATTTCTATAATACAAAATTATTGTAGCATCAAAACCTAAATCCTGAGCCCCTGCCACAAATTTCCAGGGACATACCCTGCATAAAAATAAACAGCAACAAGATTTGTCTATTCGGTAAGGTTTTGTTTTTTTTACCCAAGAAAAGATAACCTGGTTATCTATTCATATTCCACTTATCTTTCAACGAGAACCTGTTTATTATGCCATTTTTATCCACAAATAAAAGGAATAGCATCTCACTCCTTCCACTAATTAGCTTCAATCTTACATTTAGAAAATGTAAGAATGTAAGGTAAATCTAAATGTGAAATTAAGAAATAGAGTGGTAGTCTAGATCAGAAGGCTATGAATGCTAAAAGAATTGAGCTCACTAAATGCCACACTCAGATTTGCTGGCATTAAAAAGATGACAGCTATGCCAGCAACAGAATTTGCTCAATAGACAGATAAACAGAACACTTCTTTGTCTTGCTCATGTCCCATCTTTCTTCCTATAAGTTCACAAAGTAGCTTTGGAAAATTAACCACTAATTCAATTAAAGTCAATTAATGATTAATAGCTGATTGAAAGAAATATGGCTTTATTTTTCTTTAAATCAGAAAAGTGGGAGCCAAAGACACTACCCTACAGTAACATTCATTGGCCTGAGAACCATACAGAAGAAAGTTCTTTTTTTCCTCCAGCAGCAGACAGATTATCCTCTGACAGTAAGTTATATTCAGCAGGGCCTCTCCTGCTGATCTCATTAACCAGGCAGATTCCTAGTAGACAAGCCAGTTCCCCAAATAATGAAACCATTTAAGGATGTAAAGATCAATATCAGGATATAAATTGTGCCCAGTAGGCAATTCACAGTCAGTGCAGATCTTTCTGTAGAATCATATGATCCCCATGCTTTGCACTGGTCAGCAACCTGGCATTTTATGAGAACCCCAATAGGCACAAAATGGAACCATTTAATTCTTTGGAACAGTAATGTTTGCTACAAAAATCAATGATTGCTGCTTTATATCAAAAGAGCTGTTGCTTTTTGAAAACTGTAGTAGTTGTATCAAGGAACTGAGTTATGATTGTATTGCAACATAATAGCAAACCTATCCTTCACAAAAAGAAAGATTATAAACAGAGAAAAATCTAAGATAACACCCATCTTTTCATCCTTATTATAAATGGGAGCAAGCTCTCACCGAAACCAACTTAAAGCTGTTTTTCCTCCGACAATAAATGTCAAGTGTGCATTATGTGAACACAAGCATTAATCAGAGGGAACATAACAAAAAAAGGCAACACAAAATAAAAAAGTGATATTAGTAACAGTATCTGTATTAAAAAATACTAACAAGATTGTTTGTAAAATAATTTTGTAAATTTATCCCATTTGCACATACTGTCTCCCCCCTTCTTGAATGTACATACAATCACAGAGACGAAATATGGACTCAGCATGCATACAACTTGCAGTAAACTCAGCTAAAGTACAGGTTGTCCTCGACTTACAACAGTTCATTTAGTGACCATTCAAAGTTTCACGGCACTGAAAAAGGTGACTTATGACCCCTTTTCACATTTACAACCATTGCAGCATCCCCATGGTCACATGATCAAAATTCAGACACTTGGCAAATGATTCATATTTATGACGGTTGCAGTGTCCCAGGGTCATGTGACACATTTTTTTGCAACCTTCTGACAAGCAAAGTCAATGGGGAAGCCAGATTCACTTAACAACCATGTTACTAAATTAATTGCACTAATTGCACTAACTATGGCAAGAAAGGTCATAAATGGGGCAAAACTCACTTAACAACTGTCTTGCTTAGCAACAGAAATTTTGGGTTTGATTGTGGTCATAATCCGAGGACTACCTGTAAATTATTCCCAGAAAAATCCATATAGACTACTGTTATCTGGGGATAGATCTGTTCAGCCCAGCCAACACTGGGTAAGCCATAGAGGTAATCCCCGACTTATAATCATAAATGGGAGCAGAATTTCCATTTCTAAGCAAGGTGCTTAAGTGAGTCCCGCCCGATTATATCATCTCTTTTTGCCATGGTTAAGTGAATCACTGCGGTTGCTAAGTGAATCATGTAGTTGTTAAGCATATCTGGCTTCCCCCATTGACTTTGCTTGTTGGAAATTGGCTGGCAAGATCACAAGTGGCAATCACATTACCTCAGGCCTCTGCCACATTTGCAAATACAATCCAATTGCCCAGCACTAAATTCTGATCATGTGACTGGAGAGATACTGTCACAGTCATAAGTCAGAAGACCTGATTGTAAGTCTCTTTTTCAATGTCTTTGTAATTTAAAACAGTCACTAAACAAGTGGCTTTCATTTTGAGGATTACCTATAGAGAAAATAGGGGGTTATCAATATTTTTCTCTTTAAAGTCACTTTCCTCTTGTTCATTTCTGCAAGAGGGATTAGCACCTGCAATAAACCAGTGCAAGCACTACAGAGAAGAATTAATTCATCCTGACAGCTGGAAAATGGATCCCTCTCCTTCCATGTCATTCAAAGGCATTCATGCTTCCAGTAGTCATTCATTCGCTTTAAGTAGCAGAACTTTATTTTCAACAGCATAGACACTACCTGTCTATCAAGTACATATAGTAAGACTGCTACAATTTCAGTGAAAGAAGTGCTCCACCTATTGAAAAATGTTTGTTCTTGAACATGACTGAATGCAGTGCAATGACCTTTTTCAATGTTAATAATTTAGTTCCCGAGTTTCTAGTCGTTAATCCCGATTCAAGTCTTGGCCTACTTTTTTTAAGGTTGTACTAGAGACGTAATAGAGTAAAGTCACCAATGAAAATGACCGAGAGATGGTCTCTCCTTACCTTTTAGTTGTTCGAACTTCATCGTTCTGATAAAGTTGTAACCTTCAAAAGACACTGTACTATAGAAGGGAAGAAAACAAAAATGAAAGAATAGAAAACAAGCTAGAAAACTGTTGTTAATGTGAATGTATCATGTCCTTAGCTGACATAAGTACTTTAAAAGAAAACAACATTATCTTGCCTGGTTAAAATGTAACAATGTTCCTAGCCTTCATGAATGCTACAGTACATATATCTAGTTCCCACTGTTACAATAAAGGCAACTGAGATTGCATAGAGTCCAGGGGTAGGCAACCTTGGCTCTTTTATGACTCATGGACTTCAACTCCCAGAATTCCTGAGCCAGCATAGCTGGCTCAGGAATTCTGGGAGTTGAAGTCCATGAGTCATAAAAGAGCCAAGGTTGCCTACCCCTGGCATAGACTGTCCAGAAAACTATGTGTAGGGAAGACTTCTAGTGAGTATATTTAAAAGTCCCATGTAGGGGTCTTTTGAAATTAAGCATGACCATCCCTTAGATTTATAGGACAAATCTTATGCCTTTTATGTACCCAATAAATGAACACAAGTACCTTTTAAACCAGTAGATCTCCTCAGGGTCTGCAATCCCTAATTCTCTCAATTTCATCACCATAAAAGCACTCTTTTTGATAGCTACTTCGTAGCGTTGGCTGCGAGAGAGGAAATTTACATCTTCATGGTTGAAGCTTTCCTTTGCAACAATAGCTTCTATGGGAAGAAGAAATATTCATTGTTTTTTTCTCAAAGATATAATATATCCTTCTAAATAAGAGGATATTTCTTGTTTAAACAAATCTGTTAGAAATACATTTTAATATTCTTAGCTGCAGTTATCATTCTGGTAACCACTTTTATAATTTAATCCAGATCATGATTAACATAAAGCTGTATTCACAAAATCTACAAAACTACAACTAGTACAAATGAGTTACTTTCCTATCTGGGGGGGGGGGNACAATTATTAAATCAAGGGCTCAAAGATCAGCAATTAGGGCTAAGTTCAGAACCGGATGAAAAAAATTCCAACATGATCTCTGCATTATCTCATTTCAGTGGTTACTTTTACTGGCTCTCTACCAGAGAGGAATGGAAAATCAACAAGCTTGAAGTAGCAAGACTATTTCAACATTGGAAGTTTTCTGTGACATGATATAAAGGGAAGAAAACAAAAATGAAAGAATAGAAAACAAGCTAGAAAACTGTTGTTAATGTGAATGTATCATGTCCTTAGCTGACATAAGTACTTTAAAAGAAAACATTATCTTGCCTGGTTAAAATGTAACAATGTTCCTAGCCTTCATGAATGCTACAGTACATATATCTAGTTCCCACTGTTACAATAAAGGCAACTGAGATTGCATAGAGTCCAGGGGTAGGCAACCTTGGCTCTTTTATGACTCATGGACTTCAACTCCCAGAATTCCTGAGCCAGCTTAGCTGGCTCAGGAATTCTGGGAGTTGAAGTCCATGAGTCATAAAAGAGCCAAGGTTGCCTACCCCTGGCATAGACTGTCCAGAAAACTATGTGTAGGGAAGCTTTGCTAATTAAAGACTTCTAATGAGTATATTTAAAAGTCCCATGTAGGGGTCTTTTGAAATTAAGCATGACCATCCCTTAGATTTATAGGACAAATCTTATGCCTTTTATGTACCCAATAAATGAACACAAGTACCTTTTAAACCAGTAGATCTCCTCAGGGTCTGCAATTCCTAATTCTCTCAATTTCATCACCATAAAAGCACTCTTTTTGATAGCTACTTCATAGCGCTGGCTGCGAGAGAGGAAATTTACATCTTCATGGTTGAAGCTTTCCTTTGCAACAATAGCTTCTATGGGAAGAAGAAATATTCATTGTTTTTTTTCTCAAAGATATAATATATCCTCCTAAATAAGAGGACATTTCTTATTTAAACAAATCTGTTAGAAATACATTTTAATATTCTTAGCTGCAGTTATCATTCTGGTAACCACTTTTATAATTTAATCCAGATCATGATTAACATAAAGCTGTATTCACAAAATCTACAAAACTACAACTAGCACAAATGAGTTACTTTCCTATCTGGGGGGGGGGGAATGAAGATTGCCAAAGAAAAAAAAGCCTATGCTTTTATTTGGTGAGGATTTCAAGCATGTCATTGTTTCTCTCATATTATATTAGATGATAGATTAATTGAGTACAAAAAAGGAAAGTTTGACAGCAGGATGTAGCAACTACTTTATTCTTAAAAGCCATCTCTGTGGCTTTTAAACTGTGGAATTCCCTGTGCCGTGTTATCCCTTTAGGTTTCCTATTTTAAAAAATGAGGTACTGCCTGGGAAGATCTAGGGTTGAAATCTGACATCACCATGAGTGTGGAGTGAAGCCTAAAGCCAAACGACATCTACTTGTGACCTAGTTAGATTAATCCTAAATGTAAGGCATTAGATAGGCATCAAGTAAATATAGGCTTTAGGTATACCAACACATCTTGTGTAACTTGGCAGAAACATGTTCTCTTTTGTTTTGCTACCTGGGTGGGAATGCCTCTTTCTAAAATGCCCTCCCGAGACACCGCTTGCGAGCACCATCCCCAAAATTGGGGGAAAGGCGGCGTCTCCCCTTTCAAGGCGATGTTTGTCCAGATGCAAACGTGCACTTTGAATGGATAAAAGGACGGTAAAGTTCTCGAAGGGCAATGACCCGCATTTTGCAGCTACCGCCTCTACTACTGGGGCAGGCAGCGGAAAAGGGGCCACACGCACAAGGGCTGCGGCTGTCTCTGCATTCCCATCCCGCCCGCTCTCACCGATTTTCTTGCGGCGCAGGGTCTGCTCTGCACCCCCGTCCAAGAAGTTGGTTAGCAGCTCCGTCTTGAAAGAAGCCGCCTCTCGCTCCTTCCGCAGATCCGCGTTCATCTTCACGGCCGTGACTCCTCCGCGACCAAGCCCGAGAAACAACCGCCGGCCGACTCCGCTCCGGAAAAGCTCCGAACAGGCGAAATGTAGCCTTGCCCCGCCCCGCCCCGTGACGACGCGGAAGCCCAATAGGAGGTCGCTTAGCATCCGCGTGACTCTACGGAGGCGTTTCCTCTCGCGTGCGGAGCTTCCAGTAGGGAGGCTTCGGTTCGAGTTGGGAGGTTTTCCATTGCTAGGAGGAAGCTGGGGTGGGGGTTAAGAATCCATTGGTTTTATGCAAATATTTAATTTGCACCATCGACGTTTAATTTCGTACAAGTATGCACCGGGCGTCCTTGTGAAACCAGGGCATTGGTTGCTGGAATTGCACATTGTTTTCGACCGTCCAGGTATCTGTTGGCGTACAATTCAGGATTGCCACCCGAAAGTTTCGCTTTGTGCGCGTATCGCGTTGTATATCTGCTGGTTATTTACAAAAAAAAATATCTGTGGGAAGAGTATTTGTAGCTTTCCAGATTGTAAACAAAAGATTGACTCGGGGGAACTCAAGTTAAACTTCCCTGCCGCTGGTATGCGGTTTGTTTGTTTGTTTGTTTGTTTGTTGGTATCCTGTCTTTATTATTTTTACAAATAACTCAAGGAGGTGAACATATCTAGCACACCTTCCTATTTTCCCCACAACAACCCTGTGACCTGGGTTGGGCTGAGAAAGAGTGACTGAACCAAAGTCACCCAACTGGCTTTCATGGCTAAGGCTGGACTTGAACTCTTGGTCTCCTGCTTTCTAGCCTGGTGCCTTAATTATTAGACCAAACTGGTTCTTAAAGTTAAGAGTACAGTTAGATATCAGGCTGGCTATTGTTAGAATTTATGGCATATCAAGCAGGATTCTCTTTTCTTAGCCAGCCAGACTTGGAAAGGGAAAAGGAAAAGCCCAGGGGAACAAGAAAACTGGGAATCGGGGGAAAAGCAAAAAGTAATGGAATCCAGTAGCCCCAGAAAAGTAGCAGAAAGTCCATAATGGTTGATTAGGGTTATTAAATTATAGTTTGTGATTAAACTTATATTTTAGTAAGGGGGCTGCTTAACTGTCTAGCATAATGGAACAAAAAGCTACTTTGCTTTATAGCAGGATAAATATTCAGAGCAGAAAAATATTTGAGATCTCTGAAAATAGAAAGTTCTTTAATCTTAATCTTGTTTGACAATAGGATCTGTTTTTGCAAGCCATTCTACATAATGCTTCCAGATGCTGGAACATATCACTTTCCTTGGGAAATAAACTCTACTTCAGTACCGGAAGGGAAAACCCTGAGAACATATGGCAGGTCAGTGTAGGTCTATTTTTCTTTAATTTGATCAGTCTATTTTTCTTTAATTTGGTCAATACAGTATCTGCTTATATACTTTATAATTGCTGCATCTGTTTATGCTTTCTGTAATTACTATTTGAGACAACGTCATTGATCTGATTTCTTGCCATCATTGGGAAAGGATTGGTTTTTTCTTTCAATTATTACTTAACTTGTGGTAGAGAGTCCAAATCAAAGATGATGGGATATCCAGCAGTGTCAAGCTAGGGTCAGTAAGATGGCACCCAAAGATTAGCTGCCTGAAGCAGCAGCAGATGTGGGAGGGAGATCAAGCAGAAGTCCAATGGCAAGACATCGTTCTCCATGGGATGTACTATCGACAGACATTGGGAAATCCTACCAGTGGCTGGTAAAGACTGAATTAAAAGACAGCACTGAGACACTGACCATAAGCAGCACAAGAACAAGCACCAAGCACCAGATCCATGGAAGCAGGGGTCTACCACACTAGACAGGATCCAAGGTGCAGGCTATGCAGAGAGGCCTCAGAGACAGTCCAACCCATGGCAAGGTATAAGATGCAGGCAGGAACAGCATACACTGAATGGCACAATCAAGTAACTGGTTGTCAACCGTCCCACTGGCATATGCAGCAAAAGAAACTCCTGGGATGTTATTTTACCAAGAGTATAACTTTACTGATAGATCCATGTAGGCAAAACCAGTTCTGACTTTTAGCATGAAAAACTGCATAGTTGAAATCCCCTTCTCCCCCCCCCCCCGCCAGCCACTGTCCAGTGTCCTCCAATCCAATGCAATCTCTTTGTTTTGGGAAACAGTCTGCTCGGCTCAGAAGGCTCTCATTGTTCAACCTTGAGGTATCTAGATACTCCAGGCCACAGACGGTGCACATGAATTGCTCAGCTTCCTCCCAGCCACACATACATTCCAATTATTCCTAGTTTCTGTTGTCTGGCTGTGAGCGAAAGGTGAGAGCAAATCAGCCTTGACACTGGCATTGTGTACAGGAACATCTGTACAAAATATGGGTCAGACCCTCCTTAAGTCTAGATGGGAGATCCCACAAAAAGTTGCAGAGAATAAGAAAGCTAAGATCCTATGGGACTTCCAGGTTCAGACAGGTACTGGCCAATCATCCAGACATTGTGGTGGTAGAGGAAGGACCAGAAGACAACAGTGGTGATAGACGTAGAAGTGCCAATGGTCAGCAACATCAGGAAGAAAGAGTTTGAGAAACTGTAGAAGTGCCAGGGCCTGAATGAGGAACTAAAAAATAAAGTGGTCCCAGTGGTGGTGGGAGTACTCAGAGTTGTCAGTATTCCAAAAGATCCCAGGAATGACATTAGAACTCTGTCCAGAAAAGTGCAGTGCTGGGAACAGCTAAGATATTGCCCAGAACCCCCAAACTCCCGAGATTGAGGAAGACGTATACCACCCATAAGGGTTAGAAGGGATTTTTTTATATTTTAGTAGAATGTGTTTGTGTTTGTGCGTGCATGGGTGTGTGTATGCCTTAGTGTTGTTGGGCTACTATTGTGGAGTTATCAGTATGTTAGATGTTGATAAATTAGAAAAAAATTAGATTCTCTTATCTTAAACAATTGGAAGAGTTGACTCTTCCTTTTCTGAATAGGGATCGAAGAAGGGATTTGAAAGGAAAGAAATAAAGATCATTTAAAAGAATGGCATTCTTTGTAATGGCCAAAACGTTAGACCGGTATTTTCTTTAACATAGTTTAATGACTATACTGTACTCAGCTGGGTTTGTATTTTACATTGAGCTATAATGTGGCATGTTTCAATTTTATTTAGCACATGGTACGGATTTAGCTCAGAGATTTAATTCTAGTCAGTGTTATTGCAATGTTATTGGACTATGGTGTGCTAAGGTCCATGGGGTTGCGAAGAGTCAGACACAACTTAGCGACAACAACAGCAAAAAATGTTATTGCATTTGGACTGCATTCCCTTTCAAATTTAGACCAATAACCTGTCTTCAGTTTAGACTGATAACTTGCATGTAAACGTTTTTCCAAATATGTAGGTTGTTTTACATATTCTATTTCTGTCATACGTTGTTTGACCTTTCTGTCTGTCTTACTATAATAAAAAATGGCTAAAACATCTTTTTAACTACTATATTATTTGTCATGAATTAATATTTCTGCCCCCCACTCCATGATATATACATGATATTATCAGTATTGTGGAAATGAATATGTGTATCTTAATTATTATCAATATCTGAAACTTTCTTTCAGACTTCACTCTTACGATATGGCCATTTCCCAAGCCATCTTAACAGCTCAACATGCATCTGATCAGCACTGTATTCAAGTTTGCACAAAGTTTGTAGAACCCTTTCAGGCTCAGCTTGGGTCTCTGTATATTGTCCTGGGGGAAACTGAATTCAAGGAAGGTAAAGATATCTATGGTTTTTAATTCTATGGGACCAAAATGTCTCCAAATAAATATGAACAAATAGAACCATTCTTAAGGACTCAAGAGAGCAAAAAATAAGCCAATTTATACTTAAGGGTATACATAAAGGATGCTACTATGATAGGTTCTTTATAATAGGAAAAAAAGATGCAGATTCTGGGTCTGCCATGGTAGCAGAGGCCCTACCCCAGCCAGAAACAATGTTGGGATAATCCTAGAATTACTAGGCTTCTCAATTAAGTTACGGTACTCAATCTTACTTGGGTTGAATCTGAGTCTGTTTCTCCCTATCCAGAGAATTGAGATTGAGGGCATCCCATACTGGAGTGCCCAAGGACTGGACTTCTTCATAATCACCAATTAGAATCCTTTGCTTAGGAAGGAGTAGAACTACCATAGCACAATGCCCCCCATTCCCAAAATTTGGAGGTAATCCAGAATAATACTGTGGTTGACCATGTTGAAAGGTGCTGTGATCTGGCAAGACAAAGGTAGTTGCATTTCCTTCATTCATATCCCAATGCAGGTCATCCATGAGAGTGACCAGTGTGATTTTCATCTTATGACTAGGTTTGGATATCATTCTAGCTATTCCTACTCAATAATAAATGCTATATGTAGACAAGAGAAGAACCATTAGTGCAACAGTTAATGTCAGAGTTCCTACTAAGACATCTTTTCTTTATTCACAAAGAAGTGCTGGTAGGGAAATATAGAGGTAGGAGTAGATAGCTATCTTGGAAAGCTCAGGAGAATTTAAAAAGATTGGGCTAAACCAGAGGTAGTCAACCTTGGCTCTTTTATGACTCGTGGACTTCAACTCCCAGAATTCCCAGCTGTGCTGGCTCAGGAATTCTGGGAGTTGAAGTCCACGAGTCATAAAAGAGCCAAGGTTGACTACCCCTGGGCTAAACAAAGCTGGGCTTCATCACACTATCATCTGCCCAGAAACATGAGCAACAAAGATTTCAATATTTTTGTAGTAGCACCAAATACTTTAGAGGGGAATTGTTGAGTAGCAGAGTTCTGCTTCTGAGGCCTCAGGGGCAAGATATATCTTCATATGTTAATGGTTGAGTAGCAAAGTTCTTCTGAGCCTCGGGCAGGGCACATTTTCATATATTAATAGTGGAAGCGTATTCATGATTACAATACTTTCAACTCACACAGATTATATCTGCCAGGTATGTCATGCCTTGTTCTGCTGGTGAGATATTGATGTTGATCTGAATAATTCCACTTTCTTCCTGGGGGATTGTATGATTACGTTCAGTAGACAATGTTTAGACAAAGCACCTGAATTTTTTTCTTTATTTTTCCTACTTGCTTATTTCTGTTCTGATTGGGATTTGAGACTTTTCTTTTGTAGACCTGTTTTTAAAAACTCAGGTCGGAGAATCAGAGGGAAATATGGAAAGAAAAAGATGGGAAAGGTTAAAATATTTTGCCTGTCCTGCAAAGGGCTTCTTCCATGCCACTTGCTTTTTTATACAGTAATTTTATTAAAATGTGATAATAAAAACTAATAAAACTAAAAAAGGAGAAAGAAAAGAAAAAAATAAGAAAAAAGAAAAGAAAAATATACAAAGGAAGTTTACTACTTCTTAAAATATAATACATTATATTTGTCCAAATTAAAGTATTTTGCTTCATTCTGTATTTGTAAGTTAAGTATCAATGTTTTTTAATTATACTATTTAGTTCTTTCTAGTTCACTCTAATGTCCAACTTCCAAAATCCCATCTTATCATATATATTTTTAAACAAAAGCATTTTTCCATGAGGAAAAAGAAATTCCAAAAGATCTTGTTTTAAATTTCTCTGGACTCTTAGTTTGTTTGTAACTCTTTAAAATCAAAGTTCTACTCACCCTTTTGCTATTTATTAAAATAACCATTTTCGGTGCTTAAACTTGTATTTAAAACTTCTTCCGTAAATGATTGATGGAAACTCACCCAATGCATTCAGAGTTGTCAATCCAAAGCAGCTGACAAGCAATTTCTGAAAGTGATTAGAAAAGGAAATATATGAAACAGTATCCTTTGGAAAGTTCCAAGTGTGATTTGAGCAAGATGGCTATTCCCTAGTCTTTCAGGGCACTAAACCTGCTGGAAACTGCTGTCTTGCAATCCCCTCAAGACGAGCAAATGTCTTGAGCGCTAGTGGGTGATTTCCTTGTTTGGAGAGGAATTATCAAAGAGCAGGTCTACTTGCCAGCTCTTCACTTCACTGAGATTATTGGCTCTGCTTTTCATGGTCCACCATTTCTTTGGTCCACCATTTCTTCCCTGGAAGTCCAGCACCACTTTTCAATGTAAAAGCAGCAGGTATACAATTTGGTTAATTGCATATTAGGAAGTTCTTTTGAATGCTGGAAAAATAATAATATCTATGTTACAAATGGGCTGGCCAATAAATTTTATAAATAAATAATACGTTTTCAAAAATGAACGGTGTCTTTCTACTTGCTATACATAGCCTCATATTCAGTGCTTTTTTTCTTAAAAAAAAAAAAAAAAGGTGCCGGAACTGACACACATTATACAACCCGCCTTGCCTACCCTACAAGGTTCCATCCAAAAAAGGTGCCGGAACTCCGTTCTGGGCGTTCTATGAGAAAAAAAAGCCCTGCTCATATTATGTCAGTTGTTATTGAAGAGCTTAATTTGAAGGATTAAAAAAAAAAGAAGGTCACTGCTTTTCACATGTGTTGTGAGACTGAATGTCTGCTCAAAGGTTAAATGAGAAACATCCTTTATGAGTATAAAACTGATTTATTGTAGTTTGGAACAAGTAGTACAAGCATATTTGTCATTTCCAGTTCTTGTAGTGTACATATTTGTTCTAGTTGGGTGAGGCTTTCCACTATATGCACATTGTTGGTTACGTTTCTTCTGTGAACTTCATGAATATTTGCATGGATGCAGAAAGAATTGCATGTATTGCTTTGAATATAGTTTCCCAAAGAGGAGAAAAGAACAGAGAAAACAGAATGACTGATGTATATGCCATAGATTTAGATCTCTTTGGATCTACACTCCACTTTAAAATTTTACTCCTCACTGTTTGTGCACTCTGAAAAGTACTGTCACCTGCACTTTGCAAAATAGCAGTTGTTAGGCCCCCTTTGAAGACCTGTCTCATCATCTAGGTCTTGTACATATGAATTTTCTCTCCTACCACCTTTTTTTAAACCACCTATTGCTTTCAATTAATTGGGTCTAATTGTGTATTTTTCATTTTGTAAACCACTTAGAAATGTTTTTTAAAGAAAAAGCTGTATTAAATATATATTACAAAATAAAGTGCTTTCTATACTGAAGTAATAAAGAGTGGAACTACCACATTGTATGATTTGGGAGAACATTTTGTTTTAATTGCATTATCAACTATGGCATTTTTTAAAGAGATCCTTTAATTAAAAAAGTGGTGATTTATTTACTTATTCATTTTTCTATTGCAGGTGAAATGATTCTAAAGGCTCGTGTATTTACATGTGTAGAAGGAATAAATCTTCAATTGTTGGAAAAAGCTATAGAGGAACAGAGAAAATATTTTCAGGAGAGAAGGAAAGATCATGAAGAAAGTATATGATAGTACTATGCTTCAGGCAGGATTTATTTTTGAGCAGAAAATTTGCTGTTCTGTATATGATCATTCTTGCCTTTACTCCTGGTTTTGTTGGAGATTATATTGCTTTGTGAATACTTCCTTAAAATTGGTTTGATATAAAGTTTTAGACTCTGAGGATGCAGATTATGTCTAGAGTTCCAGAACTGGTCTCTGTAATAGACTGTGAATCTTATACATAACTCTATTTAGAAACTTATACAAACAATACAGCATGCAAAGGGCTAATAGAAATCTTTATTTTGGAAGATGATTTTTGGAAATTACAAAAGCTTGATCCTTAAGCTTGTTTGAAAGCAAAGAATTTTCTTAATATGCCAAAGAAACCAACAGTTGGTGGCTGTGGGGGAAATGGCTTTTAATTCTAATTTTGTTGATAGAAAAAAGTGTTTTTGCAGGCTTGGAATGCCCCCCTTTTCCATTTCCATTTGTGACAATACAACTTCCTTGCTTTCCTGAAGTTGTTGAACACCTTAATCTTCCATTGTACAAATTTCAAAATATATCACATTTGTGAAATAAAAGCTGTCAAATAATGAATATCTGATGTCTGTCTCTGTCTATCTATCTATCTATCTATCTGGATTTGAAAAAATTCTGCAGAACCAAACCCCCCCCCCCCCTTATCAATTCCATGTAAGTCTGTTTTAAAGAGCAGCTTTTAATTTGAGCCTGAAATAAAACTTAAAATGCTGATTCTAGAAAGTAATAAAATAATAAAACTTTTTCTTTAGTCTTCAATTTGTATTATAGATTCCTACTAAGATCTGTCTTGTTGCCTGGGTTTATATTTATGTCACACTGTAGATGTGATCATTAAGCTTTAGGTAGCTGCTATCAATGTGCTAATGGCATCTACGTTAACATTTTCATCAGGATCAGATGAAACGGTACGTGTTTGCAGGTAGAAAAACAGATTGAATTAAATCCAATTTGTTGGTCAGAAGTGGTTCCTGGATCTTGAATCAATGTTATGGGTCCTTTATATGAGCTGGAATTGATCACGAGAAAGCAGACTCATAGTGTGAAGGGTCTCATTTCTATTGAATACCTTTTCCCAGCTGTAGCTGAATTTTCCAACTACGTTTATCTCTGGACAGAGTTAACTTGTCCATAATAACTCATGCTCTGATAAACTCCAAGGTAGAGTTTTTAAATGTATGCTTTATGAGAGTGCCCTTGAGAATGGCTAGGGGATTGGTTTGATAAAACTTCATATCAGATATTATTAGAAGCAGCACTGCTTGTCTCTTAGGTAAATATACAAGTCCTAAATGTATCACTATCTAGTTACTTATCACCTAGGATGGTTAAAAGAATCATTACTCAACATCTACATCTGATTGTTAATAATAAATTGTTGAAATGCATAGTTTAACAACAAGAAATTAACCAGTTAGTATCTGGTCTGGCAGATTTACCACACCAAGGCTTTTTCCTATTTATTTTTTATCTTAAAGTTGAAGCTACCTTATATTGTTAATGTTTGTGTATGCTTACTTTTCTGCTAACTAGTTTGATGTAATTAAATAAAACATGAAAAAGTTATAATAGTTACTTTAACAAGTGCTGCTTATGTTGAATGGCTTATCTCTTGAGATGTGTCATTGTAGGATATAAAAATAGTTGATAAATATAGTCTGAAGTTTGTTTGTTGAAATCATTCAATTACCGAATTAATTATAGTAGCATAAACTTTCCCTGCCCGAAAAAGCTCCTACAACTTCAAAAACGATCTTGGTTTGGAGGGATATGTTTGCTTTTCCTGCCTGGTATGCCATTTTATATATACAAAATATTTTTTCCCCAAAATGTAAACTGTTTCGGCATAGGAACATGCTGGGAGAAATGCATTGCTTATTTAGCCTGCATCCTGCACCAGACCTACCTTCACAGGAATGGTTGTTTTCTTTTTTTAGTTTATATAGCTGAAGGGCAAAAAGAAAACCAAAACCAAAACAAAACAGGAGAACTAGATCAACTAGAACTCTGGTGAGGCAAGGATACCATCTCTGTTTTTGTCTCTGAGAAATTTACAGTCTATACACAGGGGAAAAAATAAAGGGAAATGCTTAATGACTTATATTGCAAGCATCATAAAGTTCGCCCTGGACTTTGTTCCCCCCCTGACTTTCTACATTCTGCTTCAGTGTTTAAAGTCTGCTATTTGAGGGGA
Source organism: Protobothrops mucrosquamatus (assembly GCF_001527695.2). Classification (NCBI taxonomy): domain Eukaryota; kingdom Metazoa; phylum Chordata; class Lepidosauria; order Squamata; family Viperidae; genus Protobothrops; species Protobothrops mucrosquamatus. Next base: position 115,722 of record NW_015387212.1, read on the forward strand.
AGGTTCAAGGGCCTCCCCAGCCTAGCCTGGTGTCAATTCACACTCTTGTCTCCCTCTGGTGGTGCAAAAACAGGATGAGTTTTGATCCTTTGGGCAGTCTGTGGTTCAGCAAGAAGGAGGGCATGGAGGCCAATGGGAGGTTGGATCAACAGGTGAGAGGCAGGACTTTTACACATGAATGACCAGTTTTAGCAATGGTGATTCATCAAAGCACATGGTTGTGTGCGTATGTGTGACTGATTAGCCAATGGCGAATATTCTAGTTTTTGTTGTTCAAGGTTTGGCCTGAGGCCTTCTCCGATTAGGAGATAAATGTGTTCCCTTTCAAAACTACATTCCAGAGAATCTCTCATAAGGCTAATTCTTGAAGTATCAACTCTTATTTGTGTCAGGAAACTTTATGGTAGCTGTAGCTCTGAACCACTGAGGAGAGAAATCAATTGAGTTTAGGTGTTCCTTCCCTAAGAGGAAGTGCCTCTTGAAAGCTTTCAAAGAGGCTTGAAAATAGTAGCTTTCCCTGAAGATTTCTCCTCAAACAACCATCATCCTGTCTTTTTGGCCATGAGGTCTCTCCTTGTGGGATAAAAAGGATTTTTTCATGCCTATTTTGATTGCAAATCAGCCTTGGGGGAGGGGGCTGGGCAGGCCATTTTGCAACTCAAGGAAAGAGCAAGTGGCATGTGGTTTTATGGAAGAATTAAACAATTTGAATATTAATAGATGTTTGGGCAGAGGGCTGCTGAGCATAGCCAGAGTTTTAAATATAGCAGCTATTAATTAGCAAGTATAGGTAATCCTCGACTTACGACCACAGTTAAGCCCCAAATTTCTATTGCTAAACAAGATAGTTGTTAAATGAGCTTTGCCGCATTTTATGATCTTTTTTACCACAGTTGTTAAGCAAATCACGGCAGTTCTTAAGGTAGTTTGTTAAGTGGATCTGGCTTCCCCACTGACTTTGCTTGTCAGAAGGTCGCAAAAGATGATGACATGACTCCGGGACACTGCAACCATCATAAATACATGCCAGTTGCCAAGTGTTCAAATTCTGATCATTTTAAAATCATTTTGTATTTTTATTGCATAGTATGAAAGGAAGAAGGGAGAGATACAGCATGCACAGTGAAATAACTTCATATATGGCAATCTAGAATTCTAGTACATGTTACACGGTATTATGTGTTTGGAATTCCATGAGAAAGGAATTCCTTTTCTAGTGTATTTCATCCTGTCTCGTTCATGTGACCTTATTATGTAACACACAGCTATCTAGGCAAGCGTTCCCAACTTGGTGCAAAAAGCTTTTCTGAATATTCATATTTTTATTATGTATTTATCATAATATAAAATACAGAAATACAAAGATAAATGAAAAAAATGGAAAAACGGGAGAAAAATGGGAAGAGGAAAAAGTATAAGATAAAGGGAAAAAGAAAAAGCATTGACTCTTTTTGGCGCAGTAAAATAAGATAATAATGTACAGCCTCAACTTTTACATGATAATATATATAAGATAACAGATCTATCTAATCAGCAAAACTCAAAGTCAAAGTTTCATTTTTTTCACTTCAATCACAAAGTCCAAAAGTTAAATAGTAATAAAATTAATTGTATTCTTTAATCAAAGGAGGCAATTTAGTCATCTCTGCTAACTCAATTTTTGCAGCCATTTGTCCATTGTGGGAATCAAAATATCCTTCTATTTTCTTGCTGCTCTCAGCATAATATCAAATTCCAATTTTTTTTCAAGTTCTTTATTCAAATTTTGATCATGTGACCATAGGAACGCTGCAACATTCGTAAGTGTGAAAAACAGTCACAAGTCACTCTTTTCGGTGCTGTTGCAAATTCGAACCATCACAAAATGAATGGTTGTAAGTCGAGAACTACCTGTACATAATAACTTCTAATCTCTATTAGAGGAAGTTCAGCAGAGCATTTGGAGCAAGCTGAAGTCATGGTTCGTTTAACAGGTACATAGAAAGTCTATTTTAAACTTTAGCTTTTTTATAATTGATTTGTAACCCACCACCTTATAATAATAATAATAATAATAATAAAGTTGGAAGGGACCTTGGAGGTCATCGAGTCCAACCCCCTGCTCCTTTAATTCCTTGTTGCTCAATTATAATTGCACCCTATTTTCTCTGTTCAGGATCTTGCCCATGGAATGCTATTGGACAGGTCCATGCATGCTTGACCTGACTTTGGAAACCTATAATAAGTTTCAGAGACAAATGTAGTCTGTGTCATCATACCTGAATAGAAAAAATAAATCTCGTCTCTGAAGGGCAAGTGCGAAGGGAGAGGAAAATATAAACAGAATGAAAGTAAATTTAGAAGTTGTCTCTTGCAGATTTTTCTCCAACACCTTCCAGTTCGTATGTAGAATCTGTGGGAAGGGTGTTTTACTCTCCTACTGGTGATGAGATAATGTTGTTTTCTACCATGTTTCAGAGGATTACTCCCCAGCCTCTGGTTGTGTAGATATGCTGGATTAGAGTTCCCCAGCCAGCCAACAGTGGGGAATCTTTAGGGAATTCAGGAGCAACAACTCTCAGATGCTGTGTTTTTGCCTAAAAGGATGGCCAGGTCCATAGATAAACTCATGACCCTTTTATAATAAAGAGCATGTCTCCCCCCCCCCCCCCCGCATATTAGTGGAACATTGGTTCTTCACTAGCAGACTTGAGAGGGAACGAATACTTTAAACCTAAAAAACCCTATGGTTTGGGAGAAGCTAGCTGATGAAATTCACCTAGTTTGCTTATACAAATTATTGTCTTTCAATCTTGCTTATTTTATTAGAATGAGTCATAACTATTCCTGAAGGCTTTGGAGCAAGTTCAGTATATTCATTAGGCGGCCCACCTAGAGATAGGGCAGCCAGTTACTGTAGTCAGAATGTGGAGACCATTATGAGACACTAAATTGCTAATTTTATTTTTATTGTCAGACAAGTTAGATTTTCTGTCTCATGTTCCAGAATAATTTAGCTAGCTTTGGGCACCTAGATTCGTGGATGGGGAGTGAGAGGGAAATAGAAGGAGACATATGCTGTGCTAAATGTTTTGGCCTGAATAGGTCTTCGTTAATTATATAGAATCGAGATATTTTGTTGGAGTTGGACTGGTTACCACAAATTTATCTATTAGATTTTTATCCCGCCTTTATTAAAGTAATTCAATGTGGGTAGTTCTTGTTCACTTTAGTATTAAAATTTCATATTTGAAAAGATTTTTCCCATCATGGATATAATCATTTGTTATGATCATGATGTGAGTACATAAATTGGCAGAGGTAATAGTCAATCATCATTCATTAACCTTAACCTATTTGTGAGGACAGAAGGAGTGCAAGGCAGCCAAAATAAATGTACATAATGAAAATTGGTGCATGAAACTTACTGGCAGGCAAAAAAAATTTGGTGGACAAAAAAGAAAAAGAAGTTCAAATGACACAATAGATGTTGTAGAAATTAAACATTGTACAAACCAACTTTACTAAAAGAAGCTAAAATGTAAGAAAAAAGATGGTAATCTATTCTAAAGATGTTGTTAAGAGAGGCATTTAAATAACATTCATGCACATTTACATAGTTGGTTTTGTAGGAGATAAAAAAATAATGACAGCATGTATAATGTTGAGATGTATAAAAATGGTAAGTTGTATTATTGCTAAACATCTGACTAAACTTTATAGCACCAAGTCAGAAAGCAAAAAATGGACACATTCCAAGATGTATTCCAGAAAGTAGAGAAGATTGGGGAGGGCACCTATGGAGTTGTGTATAAAGCAAGAAACAAGCAAACAGGCCAGTTAGTTGCTCTGAAGAAGATCCGACTTGATTCGTAAGTATTAAATCCTGAACTCTTAGTTCATGAGGTTACTCCTAAATCTGCTACTCTTAAACTGATTTTCAAATAGCATTTTGAAAAATGTTTTGGTGTTTCTTTTTTTTAAACAGTATTTTATTAGGTTTTATAAGGGTAAGGGAGGGATAGGGTCAATATAGGTATTGGAATAGGGGTAAGGGTAAGGTGTGGGGGTGGAGTTGGGATAGGGGTAGGTACAACAATGGGGTTGCCCCCAGTAACATTTCCATGCTTTAGCAAGCGGACTATTGTCCGGATACAAATGTTCAATAACAATAGTTAATATAATAGTAAATAGCTATAGTCAATAAGAATAACAGTAGTCATAAAAATATCAATTAATCAGTAAATATCATTCATCTTATTAAATTTCACAATCATTTCTCGCTGGTTCATTTTGCTAACCATTGGTAAAAATTATCCCAGGTTTTAAAATAAACTGAGTCTTCTTTCTCTTTAATCTCTAGGGTTAGTCTATCCATTTCTGCACATTCTAAGATTTTCCTAATTATGATCTCATCAGATGATATATTTTCATTTTTCCAAAATTGGGCAAATGCTATTCTCGCAGCTGTCAATACATGTAATATTAAATACTCACTCTCTTTTCCATAATTAGATCCTAGTATTCCTAACAAAAACAGTTCTGGCTTAAATTCTATCTGTATTTTAATCATCTTTTCCAGCCATGAATGAATCTTAAATCAAAAATTTTTTGCACTAGGACATATCCACCAGATATGGTAATAGGTACCTGGCTTTTGTTTACATTTTTAACAATTTTTCGAAGCATTTTTAAACATTTTCGCTAGTCTTACTGGTGTCATGTGCCATCTATAAAACATTTTATATAAGTTTTCTTTATATGAAGCTGCTTTAGTCAGTTTAATGTTTCTATCCCATAGCTTTTGCCAATCTTCTAAGTCTATAGAGTGTCCAAAGTTTTTTGGCCATACTATCATTGTTTCTTTTACTTGTTCTTCTTCCATCCTCCAATTTAGCAGAAATCTATATAGCTTCTTAATCAAGTTTTCATCTGTTTTCAAGAGTATTTGATCAAATTCTATCTGTTCTTTATAAAATCCCATTGTCTTTACATCTTTCACATATCTTGTTTGCATTTGCAAATAAGGCCACAATGCTAAGTCAATACCTTGTTGTTGTAGGTCTTGCCTGTCTTTAAGTTTTCCATCCTTGTCCAAAATGTCTTTGTAAGTAACAAGTTTGTCGTAGTTAATTAAATTTGGGTAAGCAAAGGTTTCCATTGTTGAAAGCCACTCTGGTATTTTAGTATAATTTTTTTGTTTAATTCTCTCCCATTCTAGAAACAGTACATTCCTTATAGCATGGTTTTGAAAATATCTATGTATTTTATTTTTCCCATACCACAGAAAGGCATGCCAACCCAGTTCTCTAGGTAGAGAAGTCTTCTATTTCTCAACGTTATCCATTCTTTGAACCATGGTAAAATGGCTGCTTGATAATAAAGTCCAAATCCTCCACTATCTTTAGCTTCTTGTAACATTTTAACTTTAATTCGTGCTTTTTTCCCTTGCCATATAAATCTCAATATTGTTGCATTTAAATCATCAAAAAATATCTTTCCCAATTTTATAGGAATTGTTTGAAATAAGAAAAGTAGTTTCAGTAGGACACTCATCTTCACTTCGCTATTCTTCCTAGCAGTGACAGTTGAAGGTTTTTCCACTTTTCCAAATCTAATTTTATTTGTTTCAACAGTCTTTTGTAATTATCTTCTTTTAGTGTTGTACATCTTGATGTTAAGTAAATACCTAAATATTTAACCTTTTTAACTATTTGCAGATTTGTCTTTTTTATGAATTGGGTTTTCTGTTTGTCTGTTAAGTTTTTTGTTAGTACCTTAGTCTTTTCTCTATTTATTTTCAAACCAGCCACTTTTCCAAATTTTTCTATTTTCTGCAACAGTTTAGTAATTGTTTTTAGTGGCTCCTCCAAGATGAAGACCAAGTCATCTGTGAAAGCTTGTAATTTATATTTCTGCTCTTTTATCTCCAGTCCTTTAATTTCCGTGTCCTGCCTGATATTTCTAGCCAGTACTTCCAGTGTTAAGATGAATAGCAAGGGGGATAATGGGCATCCCTGTCTTGTACCTTTCTTAATTTCAAAACTTTCTGTATAATCTCCGTTTAGAAGTATCCTGGTGGTTTGTTTGTTGTAGATTGCTTGAATTGCGTTTATAAAATTGTTGCCAAAATCCATTTCCATCAGTTGTTGAAACATAAATTGCCAGTTTATGTTGTCAAAGGCTTTTTGCGCATCAAGAAATATCAATGCCATCTGTTTCCCTGGATGATTTTCATAGTATTCCAAAATGTTTAAAATAATCCTTAGATTATTTTTTATCTGTCTTTTGGGTAAAAAACCATTTTGATCTGTATGAATAAATTCAGTCAGGATTTTTTAAAATTCTTTCTGCCATTATCGAGGCAAAAATTTTATAGTCCACATTTAATAACGATATTGGTCTGTAGTTTTTTATTTGTGCGGAGTCAGTGTCTTCTTTAGGTATCAAAGTAATATTAGCTTCAGTCCACAAGTTTGATATTTTTGTCTCTGAAAAAAATTTGTTATACGATTCCTTCAGGATTGGGCTTAATATATCTTGTAGTGCTACATAAAATTCTGCAGGAAGTCCATCTGGGCCCCGAGTCTTATCTTTTTTTGCCTTTTTATAGCTTCTATAATCTCCATCATTGATATTTTGCCATTTTTGGATGTTCTCCGGGACTTTTGGCAGGTCAATTTCTTTCATATAGGCCTGTATTCCCTTTTTAGAAACCGCCTCTGCCTTGTAAAGTGTCTCGTAATAGGCCTTAATAATTTTTTTCATTGCATCATTGTGGAAGTGTAACTCTCCTTTTGAGTCTTGTAGCTTATTTATCGTTCTTTTTTCTTTTTTCTTTCTTCAGTCTGTATGCTAACCACCTTCCCGGCTTATTGGCATTTTCAAAAGTTCTGTTTAGACCATTTAATATGCTGTGCCATTATATCCATCTCAGTTAGATTTAATTTATGTTTTGTTATTTCTATTTGTTTCTTAAGAATTTTCTTTTGTGGGTCAATTTGTAGCTCAAGCTCCAGTTTGTTGAGTTCTTCTTTCAACTTTAACTGTAGTTGTTTCTTTTCTTTATTCTTTTTGGCAGCATAAGTTATGGCCAAGCCTCTAAAATATGCTTTAGCCGTGTCCCACACATTTTGGAGGGACGTTTCTTCTTTCTTGTTTATTTTGAAGAAAAATTCCATTTCCCTTGTCGCTAATTGTAAGAATTCTTTTTTTTCAGTATAGATTTATTCAAAGACCATCTTAGTTTTTTCTTAGTTCCTTTCTAAATCATTTTTATTGGGTTATGGTCTGCCTAAACATGTTTTGGTGTTTCTTGAAACATGTTTGGGATGAGGGAAATGCGGATTTCTAAAAACTCTTCTGGAAGACCTTGGTTAGAATTTTTTCATAGTGATAATATGACTTTCCTAACAGATTCCAGATCAAGTATATTTTAAGGTATCTCTAACAATATAATAGCAAGTATCTCAGGAGCGTAAGTTATGATGAATTTAGGCTCAAACTGGATATATGAATATAGTCGTTTGCTTTTCACAATTTTCCAAGTGGCAACTCTGCATGCTCACTTTTCCCTTTGAGACACAACTTGGCCAAATAGAGAAATTGTATCAGAAATCAGGAGCATCTCAAGCTATTCATGTCCTATCTTTTGTTAGAAAGGTCCCCAAATATCCTATCCAGGCACTGGACATATTTGGGGTTATTTATTTTCAGTAAGGAACTGTATTATATTCTCTTATACCATGTTCTGTATGTCAGATTCATAGTAGTGAAATAAATGGGATACCAGAGAAGCAACCTAGAACTAAGGAGAAACTTCCTGACAGTTAGAACAATTAACCAGTGGAACAACCTGCCTCCAGAAGCGGCGAATGCTCCAACACTGGAAGTTTTTAAGAAGAGACTGGACAGCCACTTGTCTGAAATGGTATAGGGTTTACCTGCCTGAGCAGGGGGTTGTACTCGATGACCTCCAAGGTCCCTTCCAACTTTATTATTATTATTATTATTATTATTATTATTATTATTATTATTATCATTATCATTATCATTATCATTATCATTATCATTATCATTATCATTATCATTATTATTATTATTATTATTATTATTATTATTATTATTATTATTATTCAGTTAGTGAACAAATATTCTCTATCAGGATGTCCACAGTAATGCCAAATGTTAAACTTGAAAATTTTTTCTCATCCCTGACATTAATTTTATAAAAGTATGGCTGCTTCAAGCAATGCATCAATAATTGATAATTAATAACCTGACCATAAGCATTCTTGATATGTGATAGGTACTTCAAAAGCTTCTGAAGTTTACAAAATTAAATTCTACCTGGCAGACTTCCTGTCTTGCTTTGGATTCTAAGCCCCTCAATAACAGCTCTGTGCATCCCCAGAACTAATTCATTACTTGCTAGGTCCCCTGTTTTTAAACTTATGGGGTGATGGTTCATCTTGACAGGTGGGAATTTGTAGAGTGAGAGTAGTTATAACTTTAATTAAATCCATAAGTAGAATTGTGATTATGTGACAATCCTCATAAGCAATTCATAGAAGATGAGGATGATGAACTATCCTGCCAAAAACATTCCTTAGAAAAATTGGGATTGCTTCATCATAAAATGTTTTTTCCCCACAGGGAGACAGAAGGAGTACCTAGTACGGCAATCAGAGAAATCTCATTGTTAAAAGAATTGAAACACCCAAATATAGTGAGGTAAGAAAAGCTACTGGTCTTTATATCTGCCAGGATATATTCTATGACTATCAAGTATTTTCACAGATAACAATTCCAATATTGTATTTAGTCATATATAAAAATAGACCCTAAACAGTGGTGGGATTCAGCCAGTTCGCAACACTTTGGCAGAACTGGTAGCTAATTTTTTGTTGTCCAGGTCCAAAATGGACTTCCAGAAGTGGCATCCACACAGAGAACCGGTTGTTCACATATTTGAATCCCACCACTGACCCTAACCTAACCCTTAGAAGTTTAACTCAATAATTTCTGTATTGTGATATTATCCCCTGCCTCCAAAGAATTCATATTGGCTTGCACAATTTTCCTTTTGTTGTTATTTATTTATTTATATTTATTTATTTGTTCAATTTCTATAGCTGCCCATCTCAAAAAAGTGACTCTAGGTGGCAAACAATCATAACATCAATTATAAAAACTCTTGAGAGGTGGGAAAATTGACCCATGTCACCCAGTGAGTTTCATGTAAAGATATCAAATTGGATTTCCCCTAATCTTAAGGCACCCTACTACACTGAGTCTCCTTCTGCTGCATTGAAGAGCTTGCAGTAATCATGCTTACATATTTTATCTAAATCTAAATACTGAAGTCACTGGGTTTCATTTTTTTTTCAGGCTCCTTGATGTAGTACATAATCAGAAGAAACTATACTTAGTCTTTGAATATTTGAATCAAGATCTTAAAAAGTACATGGACTCATCACGTACAGGAGAGCTTCCTCTAAGCTTAGTCAAGGTACCCTCAAATACCCTCCCTCACAGGCTCCAATCTGAAGAACTATCCTTTATCTGTCTCTGGCAATTAGCTAGCACCAGTGGTGGGATTCAGCCAGTTCGCACCACTTCGGCAGAACCGGAAGCTAATTTTTTGTTGCCCAGGCCCAGAATGGACTTCCGGAAGCGGCATCCACACAGAGAACCGGTTGTTCACATATTTGAATCCCACCACTGGCTAGCACATTTTCAAACTATTTTCAGATTGTTCCTTTGCAACGTGGATGTTCAATTTACAACTCATATGGACCAACAATCTTCTCTTTGGCCCATTGCAGTCAACAGTACTTTCTGTCTGCCTGCCCAAAAAAATGATCGTCACATTCCTAGGAATGCCATAGCACCCTGCCAGCTATATAACTAGATGTCTTGGAAGCTGCAGGAAAGCTGTTCAGCTAAGGAAGAGAAAAAAGAAGATGGGAGGGGTGGTGGTGAATATGTGTATGTGTATATGTATATGTATATATGTATAGTTGTAGGAAGCCAGGGAGATAATCCTGGAGAAACCACCCAGAAGCTATTAAGACAACAACAGGTGTAGAACTGTGCATTGTGTTCAGGGAGGCAGGAAAATGTTAAAAAAAAAAGACAGACTGGCTGACACACACACACACACCCAACTCCCTGGGGTATACATGGGAGGGGAGGGAAAACACAGGTGGACTTGCAAGATTCTGTTACCATAGCCTGGCTCAATAAAGTATAGTTCTAGTATGCCTATGGATTTATTTTTCTGATTTGGTCTACCTCATAGAGTTGACTATGTGCCCCTGGTTGTTTGTGGCTCCTAACTGACCGGCTGGTATCCCATGTGATTCTTGTGGTCAAAAAGGTTCCCAGTTCCTCTTACCTGAAGTGTTGCAAAATCTTTGACATATAATGTATTCTCTTTTCCTCTGGCTCATGATAGAAAACCTACCGTAGTTTTGATAGCAGTTATGAGGTTGTTACGGGAAGAATTAAATACTTAATCTTTATTCTTCCTGCTGAGATTGTTCTTCCAATTACATCTCCTTTCAAATCTACACGGATTTCTCAACCCATGTTTAGAAATTCATTTTTAACTGTGAAGGGGAAAAAAATATTTCAGGAAATGATCTGGCATTGCAAAAGTAGCAGCTGGGCAAAAGTATTAAACAGTTTTATCTCATACTGGTTTTTTTTTACGGTAAATACAAAATGTTACCTTGAAGCTGTTATTAAAGGAAAAGGGCCCTAGAATGTTGATATTCATATAATATTTGAAAAGCCTATATAACATTGTCTTCATTCAAATTATATGTAATTCTCAGTGTGGAATAATATATCTGAAAGCAAACTTCCTGACAGTTAGAACAATTAACCAGTGGAACAACCTGCCTCCAGAAGTGGTGAATGCGCCAACACTGGAGGTTTTTAAGAAGAAACTGGACAGCCATTTGTCTGAAATGGTATAGGGTTTCCTGCCTGAGCAGGGGGTTGGACTAGATGACCTCCAAGGTCCCTTCCAACTTTATCATCATTATCATTATCACTGCTTCTTGGTGCAAAAGCACTAACTTAAAAACCAGGAGATGGTGAATTCTAGTCCTGCCTAAAGTCAGATTCATGATCTTGAGCTGCCGCTCTCACCCTGCACTAAGAAGCAGGCAACAGCAAACCACTTCCAAAATCTTGCCAAGAAAACTGCAGAGATTTGTCCAGGCAGTTGCCAGTAGTCTTTGCTCTGATGCAAAGGTACACATATAATGCAGGATCCAATCTGAGCCATTCACCGGGACCAGAGCTCTCTCTCTCTCTCTCTCTCTCTCTCTCTCTCTCTCTCTCTCTCCCTCCCTCCCTCCCTCCCTCTCTCTCTCTCTCTCTCTCTCTCTCTCTCTCTCTCCCTCCCTCCCTCCCTCCCTCCCTCTCTCCCTCTCTCTCTCTCTCTCCAGAATGAGAAGAGAGAGAGAGAGAGAGAGAGAGAGAGAGAAGTTCCCTGAAGATGGACTCCAGCATGAGTCTGAAAGCTTGGAAGACTAAACCTTTGGTCCCGGTGACCGATTCAGATTAGATCCTGCAACATTATACTGGGATATGTAGATTTACCTTCATTTGTACATACATTCTGCTTGTAGCACCTAGGTCTTGGGACAGTTATTTGATCAACGTTTACGTATTATACATGTGGCAATTGTAACACCTGCCATTTGTTCTGGATGCATATGAGAAGATTCAAGACTACAGTTCTTCTGCTTGAATAGGCTTACTGGGGGAAAAGCTTTGTTCCAGTCCCTTCTCCCAGAATTACAGTGCCCAAGTCCATCATGCTTCTCCAGACCACCCAAATCGTGTTTTTTTTTTAAAGAGGAATAGTGTCATTCTCCAGGGCTAAAAAAGGTACTAACCTGGAATCTGTTTATTTTGTTTGCTAGTTAAGGTTAAGATACCTAATTAGCAAAAATGTAGACAATCATTACGTGGCAGTTAAGATATATATTCTATTCTAACCTTTTGTTATGTCACTATTTTGGAAGCACATATATGGTAGCAGAATTTTGAGATACATCATATTTTGCTTAGGAAATGATGTGTCAACCTTATCGTTTCTTCATATGTGGTCTCTGAACTTTTTCTTTCTAGAGCTATCTTTACCAACTGTTACAAGGGGTAAGCTTCTGCCATTCTCACAGAGTTATCCACAGAGACCTGAAGCCACAGAATTTGCTCATAAATGAAATGGGAGCCATCAAACTAGCTGATTTTGGCCTAGCTAGAGCTTTTGGAGTTCCCCTACGTACCTACACGCATGAGGTAATGTCTGTCTCTCAGTTAGATAGGTTGCTGGGTCAGCCCTTGAAAAGAAATTACACAGAGATAAGTGTGTGTGTAGGAAAGTGGGAGTTATGTTTGCAGTCCCTCCAAAAAATTTTTTAGGTGTAGCCCAAAGAACCTCTTGAAATTTACCATTAAATTTCACACGTAAGGAGTAAATCATGTTAGGGTTGTGACAATTTCAGAGACCAGAGGAATACAAGAGAGAGGTCTGTTCAAAAGATTTGGGCTCTTCTGCTGCCCAAAGCAGACTGGTGCTAGAAGATGTGTATAGGGGCCATAAGACAAAGGGTGGACCCTTGCCAGTATAGAAAGGGCAATAATCTCACCCCATAAGGATCACCTGACTGCAACAGATAGAATGGTTGTTGCAGTATGTTAGAGTTCACTCAGAGTAAAACTGCTGCCTGCTTGCAGAGAAAAACACTCATACTAGAAGGGGATTTTAAACTGTCTCAGGTTTGGTTTGGGGAAATGAAGGCAACATCATGAGGATATGACAGAAAAAAGAGGTTGCCAGGTACATTCATGCTGTGTTCAGGTACAAGTGGGGAAAAGCCCAGAATTTGATTAAACATGGTTTATAACATGGTTTATAGGTCATATCAAAAGTAACTGTATTGTGATGTATCAAACTAGTTGAGATTTTAGATCAAGATTCATATAAGCTAGGTAGGGAAAAAATGCAGAGCACAGCTTCTGGAATGTTTTCTAACCCCTTATAGCACCTCTACTCTGGATCTTATGACTGGGAAGGAAGTGTGTGTGCGTGTGTGTGTGTCTTTCTCTGTGTGTGTTAGTGGAACAGTTGGCAGCATTGTGTGTGTTAAACAGTTGGCAGCATTGTGTGTGTTGGAGGACTTGGGATGTTGGGTTTTTTTCAGTGCAGCTTCCGGTCAGATTCTGCTGATTTTTGAGTTTGATCTTTTTTGGGGGGGGGGCTTCCCTTGCATTAAATATGGATCCATTCTAGTCTATTTTCAGGGTTATCCTGAAGATGGATCCTGAGCCCTTTTGTGGAATATCTTCGAACATTCAATTGGGTTGGAAAGAATAAAAAGTAATTCTCTTGGGATCATTATGGCCATTATTCTCAACCAATTGCGTTATGTTATTTGGCAACCATTAAAGAGACAAGGGTTCTTTCGGGGAGTAGAGCAGACAGGCTTATTTTGCAAATGGAGGAGGGTAAAGGTAAATTTGGTAAAACAGCCAATCTCCACCAGTCTAGAATGGGAAGGTGTTAAATTAGAGAAAGGATTTATGTCTTTCTACACTCTCTATGCAGCCTCCAAGACTTTCATATGCACTGGGCTGTGAACTTTCCTGGATTTTTGATTATAAAAAAAATGTGTGTCCCAATATATCTATCAATTTTATAGAAATCTCTGTTGAAGCCACCTAACATGGTTGATCCAGGACAGAGTTTTTTTTTTCTTTTTTGACCTTTGAGGCTATTCCTCCACCAGATCTTTGGCCTGTGTTTCTGTCCACCTCCCACATGATATTGCTTTTTCTCCTACTGTGAGGTGCAGTGCTTTCCAGTAAAGAGGGAAAGTAGAAGAGAGAGAATATCAAGGGATACAAAGCTTCTCTGACCACCAGTAATAGAGGATGTTGAATTCCAGCAGGTTGTATAGATGTAGCTTGTAGTAAATGACTTGGAGAACTCAGTGTGCTTTGGACGTACAGTTCAATAATAATAAATGTTTTTAATTAAACCTGAGAAGGTCTTATAAATCAAACAACCCATTAAATTTGATTCCTTTTAGGTGGTTACCTTATGGTATCGGGCTCCTGAAATTTTACTGGGTTGTAAATATTACTCAACAGCTGTGGATATCTGGAGCATTGGCTGTATTTTTGCAGAAATGGTAACATTCTTCATCTTTTTCTGTTTCAGAGAAACATTATAATCACAGTATAGATGATGAAAAATACATATGCAAAGAAGTGCTTTGTGAGTGCCCATGTGTTTTTTTAAAATTCCCTTTTCTTCATCACTGCACATCCTAAAAGATATCATGAAACATATCTTGCTTTCTCTTCCTATTGTTTCTAATTGTTAAAACCCTAATTTGAGGTTGGTCAGCCATGTCTGATGATGTCATGGTATTACGGAAGAATTTCTTTTTTCTTTAGTTGGAGGAGTTAAAGAAAAACAATATGCATTAAGCCTCACAGAACAATACAAGGATAGCTTCAGGATGGCAATGGGACTACAAGTAGCCTTTGGGTTGCCTTCGCCTATCCTAGAGAGGTGGTTAGTTTTAGCAGTTGTAAATTGCTAAAAGGAAGGGCGAGGAAGATTTAAAGGAAATTCAGCAATAGCAATAACAATAGCACTTAGACTTATATACTGCTCCATAGTGCTTTACAGTACACTCTGAGTGGTTTTACAGAGTCAGCCTATTGCCCCCAACAATCTGGGCCCTCATTTTACTGACCTCAGAAAGATGGAAGGCTGAGTCAACCTTGAGCCGGACAGGATCGAACTCCTGGCTATGGGCAGAGTTTGCCTGCAATACTGCATTCTAACCATTGCATCATCACAGCTCCTAAATCCTTATGTTTCAGTATTATGTGCCAGCATGCCCTTAAAAGTTTACGCTTTAGTTTACTTCATTAGTCTTAAGTCTCAGCATCTAACTCAATTCCCTCAAGCTTCATACATAATCTTTCTCTTTGCTTTTTGCCTTAAACTGTTCATTGGTTCATAAGGCTGGAGTACAGTACAGAAGCAGCCACTGGAGGTTGCTGGTGTCTAAGAGAACAAGTATGATTTTACTAAATACTAAAATAAATGTGTATACTGTAGAGTCCTTCTCCTGGCATCTTTTGCAATGCTGTATTTTGAAATGGCAGAACCTCATAAATGTAGCCTATGCTTAAAAATTAGTTTCCAAAGATAATTTAATCTAATTTCTAAACTTCTCTCTACAAGGGGTCAGTTAGAGCTTTAGACAAAAGAGCTCTAGGCTCTTTTCTGGGTGGTCGGAACCAGGAAAATGGCAGGAGAACCAGAGTTTAAAAAAAAAAGTTATTAGAATGGCTCATTTCCAACCAAAGATCAATGGGAAATTGCATAATTTTTGCCCAGGAGGTTGTTTAAATTTCACTCCCCCAAACTGAGCTACTGAAATTGAGACAATCCCTCCTGCGTGTTTTTCAGCACATGCGTTTGTTACATTTGGTAGTTTGCAAAAATATCTCAGGAGCTTTGTAACTGAAGGTCAGTTTTAAGAAGTCTAAACAAACCCACTGAAATTCTTTAAAGTTTTTCTGATCCTCTTGCCATTGTTTCTCTGTTGCATTTATAAATTGATATGAATTGTGAAAGTGGAATTATATCACGTGGGCCCTTTTCCCAATAGCTGTGACAGTAGCTGCGTGTTGCCATGGTGGATGGATTTTGGAGAGGGAAATTATTTCTAAGTGGAGGCAGGATTAGATTAGACTAGCTCCAAAGTACTGAACTCTATGCAGGTATGGAAAGAATAATACCTAACCTGAGCCCAGGGCATGTGAGGCAAAAGGGCGCACATGTAGGTTGCTCACAAGGTCTACAAAATCACTTCAGTTCAGAGGAAGTATTACAGCAACTTCAGAAACTGATAGACTGACTTCCCCAAAACCAGACACTGAAAAAACAGCCATTGTGATGCAAAACACTGAGGTCTAAAAGCTTACAAAAGCTCAGTATAATTCAGTTTCATGTATTAATATTATACATGTCCAGATGAATAGAATAGGTGTTGGGTTAAGACAGGTGTAGGCAACCTTGGCTCTTTTATGACTCGTGGACTTCAACTCCCAGAATTCCTGAGTCAGCCATGCTGGCTCAGGAATTCTGGGAGTTGAAGTCCACAAGTCATAAAAGAGCCAAGGTTGCCTACCCCTGGGTTAAGATATTCCTCTTGAAATGTAGAATCCTAAAGTATTTTCAGTATTTTATCATATGTAAAGCTTTTGGTCTTTCTAGAGAAGATCTAGCTGTGAAGTTGATGGTGGAGGGAGCAGAGGAGAGAGAGAGAATATCAAACTGATAATTAAGAATTTTGTGAATATTTTGTAAACAGTGTACTGGAAGAGTTGTAGACTCATAGAGGTCTGTTGCTCTTTTCCCATTGATACTTGATAGGCTATTAGATAGGTCTGTTCTGATATACCAGACTTTTTATAATGGAAACATTTTATTTGGCGAGAGTAATGTTACCCAGAATGAAGATCATATATGTGTAAGGATCCAGGTGAACGAACCTTCTTCTCCTTGGTCCAGGTGACTAGAAAAGCCTTGTTTCCTGGAGACTCTGAAATTGACCAACTATTCCGGATTTTCCGCACACTTGGCACTCCTACTGAATCACTGTGGCCAGGAGTCACAAATCTTCCTGACTATAAAGGAAATTTCCCCAAATGGCCAAGGAAAGACATGAAGGTGATCATTCCAAACTTGGATCAAGATGGACGAGACTTACTGCTGGTGAGTAGAAGACTTGTAAAGGGGTTAGGCTTGTTTTTTTTTAATAATTGGGATAAGAATTGGAAAGCGTCCACTAGAAGAATTGAAATGGGCCCAACATATGTTTTTGAAATGCAAAGGAAGGCGATTTCTAATTTCTATGAATTATGATCTCTCTGCATGCATTGACAAATTATCTCACTTTTGTATGAACAAGAATGTACGAGGCAGCTTGCTAGATCAAACCAAAGGTCCATTTAATCAAATATAACTGTAATTAGCAGGACAGAAATGGACTAGCTTAAACCTCTTTGTTCTTTTTGTCAAAAATGAGGATTGTAAAGGATTATTTCAGGGTTACTTGAATTTTCATTGAAGGGTTTACTGTAAATGGGCAGGACTTAAAAGATTGAAGCATGCTCATATTTCTCTTTTTCTAAATTACAGCAACTACTAATGTATGATCCCAACAAGCGAATCTCAGCCAAAGCTGCTTTGAACCACCAGTATTTCTGGCAAGCTCCACGGGATGCTAAACAGTGTGTGGTGGAACAATATGGGTCATGAGATTAAGAAGTTCTGGTTAATGCTTTGCTGGAAATAGCTATGGGATTGTCTCATTCTAAACAACATAGCGAAGGAGCAGCTGTAACTATCATTAAAATGTTCTTGGCCTTTTGCCCAGTTTAATATTCATGCAAACATTTTGACAATTGTAAATGGTACAGATCCTTCTAAGGACTGATAGTTCTTCTTTAACAGAGGTGAAAAAGCTTAACGTGTTTAGTATATGAAAAGGAGTAGTACGATTTGCTATCTGAATAGTAGAATGAGAAAAAAGTTTAACTAAATCCACTTTCTGTAATATATTATTCACTCTTTGCTGTAGTTCAAGTACTAGCATTACAATATATGGTTATTATTATTTAGGTTAGAGTAGCACATCCTACAGTAGCCTAGGCGATGTTGATTTTTCTTTTTTTAATATGAACTCATGCTGTATTTCACAACACTATTGAAAACTAACCATGCTAAAAAAAAAGAAGTATGTTTGTGTGTGGGGGAACTAGATATCACAGAGACACACTGAAATATGCTATGCTTGAGTTTCTTTCTGTACGTATCCATCATAAAAACAAGAACTTTGTATCATCTAGACCAGGGGTGTCAAGCTGCCGCGCCCACCCCATTGCCGGCAATGGCAAAAAAAAAAGTCACGATACGTCGCGACATGTCACGTGACGTTGCGAGTTTGACACCCTGATCTAGACTATTAAATAATTAAGAGGCGTCTTTAGCTGCAGTTTGGCTTTTCAGAAATATTAGAATTTTAGTTTCTAATTAAATAAAAATATCAAAATCTGATCATCAATATGCCAAAATCCGAATTAGTGTGTGACCTAAAATAAACGAATAAATAAACACTTGAAAAATTCTATTTGTTGGTTTTAGCCAAATATATGGGTTGAAGGTAGAGACCTTGAAATCTCTGGTTTCTGATGGAACCTTGACAATATATAGATGGAAAGAGGGAAACTTTACACTGATTCAGGTTTCCCCTTGTGGCCCCTTGTGCCTCCTAAAATGTACTTTAGAGAGCAGTATAGTAAATTACAGTGCATAAAGAAAATCTGGAAGAAGCCAGTGAGATGTCCCTGTTCTATTATGCAAATACTGTAATTATTATTGTTTTGCATTTGTAAAAAGGCAACCCAGCATCCAACAGTAGTTCTTTTCTATATTTTAAAATTGCTGTTAAGAAATTTTATCATTAATTGTTGATGTTGCTGTTAATTAATTGTTGATGTTGCTGTTAATATTCCTGTTTACATAAATAAAAAATGCTTCAGTAACTTTTGCATTAATGAGTTTTGATGGTTGTAAAATTAATAGCATCTGTAGACCATGCAAAAGAGACAATCAACCAGCCCCAAAGAGAAAAAGACTCCAGCACTTCCCCACCAGTAATCAGCACTTGGATCAGTATAGATTACCGTAACTCCAAGGTCAACTTCAGACCAACAATCAAGTAAGCAATTCCCCAATCAAGAAACTACCACAAAGCCATTAGTAAACAGCCCAACCAAAGAATTCCTAAGACAGCCCTCACCCACCCAGACAGGCAAGACACCAGAATATAAGCAGACAGCAAACTGCACTCCTTACTAGCACTGATGGTGTTACCTAGTTAGGATAATGAAATGTCTGCAAGAAAACAAGCAAGCTCAGAGAGCACCAAGAACCCCTCACTATCAAAAATAGCTGTAAAAGGGGCAGTTTGAAGACAATTATAATCAGTATCCCTCTTTTGAATGTGAACTACTATATACTATAACAAAGCAGTGAAAACTTCATAGCATAGTGTCTAGTTATCATTTTAAAACTAGGTTCTAGCCCTGTTTCCCAGGTAAGTGGCAGTACCCAAAAAAGCTGCAGCAGCAGCAGCCAAAAAAGCTAATACAGTCCTGGGTTGTATAAACAGAGGCATAGAATCAAGATCACACAAAGTATTGGTACCACTTTGTAAGGCCCTGGTGGGACCACACCTGGAATGCTGCAGCCAATTTTGGTCACCGTATCACAAAGAAGATGTGAGAGTTTGGAAAGAGTTCAGGGAAGAGCAACTAAAATGATCAGGGGCCTGGAGACTAAAGCATGCGAAGAACGGCTATGGGACTTGGGTTTGGCTGGTCTAAAGAAAAGAAGAAATAGGAGAGACATGATAGCAGTGTTCTAGTATTTGAGGGGCTGCCACAAAGAGGGGGTCATGTTGTTCACCGGGGCACTGGAGGGCAGGACAGGAGACAATGTTTGGAGGATGATCAAGGAGAGAGGCGGCCTGGAATTAGGGAGAAAATTCCAGACAGTGGGGACAGTTAACCAGTGGAATAGCCGGCAGAAATCGTGGGCACTCCATGACTGGAGATTTTGAAATAGAGGCTGGACAGTCACTTGTTGGAGATGGTGTAGGTTCTCCTGCTTGAGCAGGGGGCTGGACTGGAGGGCCTCCAAGGTCCCTTCAAGCTCTATTTGAAGTGAAGATTTGAAGTACCTAGCCATGTATGGCTAATCTCAAAAGGCTAAGTAGGATCAGAACTAGTTAGTTCTTAAGATGGGAAACCACTGTGAAATACTGAGCTATATACTAGACTGCAAAGGAAAAAAAAGAATATGGCAAAACACTTTGTTGCCAAGAAAACTATATACATATATGAATTCCCCAGAAGTTAAGTGCAATATGGAAAGAGATTTTAAATTTTATATATATAGCTCTTTTACAATATGTACAGAATGTCTGGTGTGTGTTCTGTAGTACTATATTTGCTATTAATTTGATTTGCTTTTTATTACAGTTTTGCCTTAGACTTAGAAAGTGCATTCTCTCTGTGTATGTTTCCATGTAATGTTTGGCACTGCTACTTTTTGAGTTCTATAGTTTTATGGTTATTGCTGGATTGAGAATCTATGGTTCTCTAGATGTTGCTGAATTCTAGTTCCCAGCTAGAGACTCGGGAATATGTGAAGCATTATACTGTATACATCGTAGGAAAGGGGATTGATTGTTAGCTCTTTAAAAAAATAACAGGATAGCAGTCAGTCTTTTAACTTTTATTTGCATGCATGATCTTTAAACTCCAAGTGTTGTGACATACATCCCTTTTAGACTTTATACAGGAAGGAGCTATTTCCTAAGCATTTTGAACTTTTTTCTATTTCAAAAACCCCTTTATTCCCTAAAATAGATTCTGTACTAACTCCCATATTAGATCCCTTCTACTTTGGGAAATGCTTCTTTATGAAGTGCTGCTAACTTGGTATAATGAAATAAGTCCAGCTATATAACATACTACACAGCTATTTATAATTACCAGACACTTTGTTCATCTGAACATGGCAACGAGTGAATTCTCTTGTGGATTAAAAGCATTTCAGACTTTTTACAAATTTGAAATTATACTGCCTTGCTTAGTGCCTGAAGTGGGGCAAAGTAGCTGAATGGATTGTTGACTGATATCCTTCAGAGGTAGCTGGGAGGAGGAGGAGCCCACTTAAAGGATCTTTCTGGCAACGAATCATGGCCTCCTTATAATGAATCTTCTCTTTGCTGATAGGATCAACAAGATCTTTTTCATAATTAGATTCATCTTGTAGCAATGTAGCCAGGTCACTACTAATCAGGCCTGTCTGGATAGCTTCTGATATTGGGATACGGCCTGTTTTCTTAGGATCTATTAGTCCTCCCGTTAGGTGTTGGACTTGCAAATAAGGAAAGGCGTTATCTTGAGTTATCCATCCTTTCTGAACTGCTTCTCCTACAGCCAGTCTTCTCTTGGTGACAGGGTCTTCAATCCCTGTGAAAGCCTTCTGAGCATTCAACAACCTCTGCATATAAGTATTATCAATCAGTCCTTTATCAAGGGCTTTGTGGACAGAGTAGCGATCTCTTGAGATAAAATCAACTATGCCTCCAGTAGCAGCTTGTGCCTCTAAAAGCTTTTGGGCTGTCATTGGATCCACCAATTTCTTACTAAGTGCAGACTTAACGTTGTACTTGTTGTCATAGGTTGTGTCATACACTCCAGCAATAGGAAAAGTATCATCACAGAAAGCCATCTGTGGACCAGAAGAGAAGAAGGTTTGCTTTTGTTCAAAAACAGGGGATGAAATTGGAGACTTGGAAATGATTGAACCTATGGAAAGGGATGCATTCTGCTTACTTTCTCCTGCTACAAGTAGAGCAAACTCAGAGATAGGGATTTTGCCTGCCTTGTAGAGTTGGTATTCTTCTTTTGTAATCCTTTTGAACCGCAGAGCATCATCAATGGAGTACTGTTTTCCACTCTTTTTGTCAAGAAGAACAGAAACATCCCCATTGGGTCCCAGGGTTGTGATTTCTTCCCAATCACATTCCAGTTCTTGCAAATGGATATACTGACATCTATCTATCATGCCTCTTTTATAAGCCTCGTAGGGTGACATATCTTTACCAGTCTCTGGATCCAGAATAGATATCTTGGTAGAGAGGTTTGTCTCTCTCATCTGAGTCTCATTGTTCAGTTCTTCTCTGTTGATTCTGGATTGGAGTTCCCGGATAGTCCTCTCTTTTTCATAAATGTTATCCTTCTCCATAAGTATATCTGATTCCAGACGAGAAACCTCCTGGCCAAATTGGATCTTCTTTTGCCTATCACTTTCAGTCCTTTGGCTCAAGAGCTTGGTCTGTTCTCTAAGGAAAAGGGCTTTTTGTTGCTTTTGTTTTTCTAGTGCCCTTAATTCATCTTCAAGACTGACTTTTTCTTGCATTGTCACATTCCGAGTTTTCTGGAGGTCAGCTTCTTCTCTGGTCCGTGTGCATTGCATGCCTTCCGCTCTCTCAATCTTCTCTCTCAGATGTCTGATACTTTCTTCTGCATTTTGCCGAGCAGTTCGTTCTTTGCTTAGCAGGTCCCAAAGACGCGTTCGTTCATTTTCAAGTACCCTGTCTTTTTCTACTCTGATTACTTCCTTATATATTGTCTTTTCCTGGGACTTTGTCTTTTGTAGAACATCAATCTGGGCTTGAAGGTTCTTGCATTCCCTCTGGAAGCTCAACACTTGAACTTTCTCCTTATCTAGTTCAGTTCGCAAATTGGTGCTCGATTGCTCGAGAACTGGATCTTTCTCTACCTTGATTACTTCCTCCATGATTATTTTTTCTTGAAGTGGAACTGGGCTTTCTTCAATTTCTTTTATCCTCAAGGTGATCTGCCGCATTTCCTTTTCCAGAGCAAGCCTTTTGTTTCTGTCATCTTGGAAGTTCAGCATTTTTTCTTTGTCTTCCACTGCTGCCCGAAGCAATTGGACCTCATGATCCATCCTTCGCCGGTTGCTTATTTGTTCGTCTAAACTCCTGCCCAGCCTGTTGTGCTCCTCCCTAAGCTTCACATCTTTCTGAGTAACAACTACTTCCTGTACCACCACTTTTTCCTCAGGCTTCCTTCTCTCCAGAAGAATGTACTTATTCTGCAGATCATAGATGGCATCTTCAGTTGCTCTTCTCTTTTGTAATATATTACGCACTTCTTGGTGAAGACATTCCGCCTCTTTTTCTAGCAGAGGGTCATCCTCATATCGGACAACCTCCTTAGTAACAACCTTGGTTTCAACTTTGGCTCTTTCTCTTTTCCACTCATCCCTTTCTCCTTCTAACCTGATTAGCTGTTCTTGGAACCGCCCGTTTGCATTCACAAGATCATTTAGCTGTTCTTTCAACCGGTCTATTTCTCTCAATACCTCTGGGCTCTTTTCTGTTTTCAACACTTCTTGGACGACTTCTTTAAACTCCACAGTAGGTGCTTGGGATCTAAGAACTTTCAGTTCAGTCAAGGCTGTCTCTACCTCCTGATCAACTCTTTTTCTTTTCCTTGAAACTTCTTGGAGTTCTCTCTTCAACCGTGCTATCTCTTCCTCTGTTTCTGGGTCTAGGTGAAAAATCTCATTGACTCTTTCTTTTATCTCCACCCTAGGCTTTAGCTTCTCCATACTGCTGTATTTGCTCTGCAGCTGTGTCTGTTCACTTGACAATAAAATGTTCTTGTTCCTCTCCTCCTCAATAAGCTTTTGAAGCGTGGAAGCCTCTTTTAGGAGCTCTGGATCTTGTTCCACTTGTTTTATTTCTCTCACGACGACTTTGGGCTCAGTTGCTTCAATCAGCTTCTCAAGATCCTCAATTTTGCTTTTCATTTTTGCGATTGTATCCATTGCAGACTTCTTCTTGAAACTATCTTCGTCCATTTGCATTTGCAGTGATCTGATTGCTTTTAGCATTTCTGGATCCTTCTCTAACTTCACCACCTCTTTTACGACTACTTTCTCTCGGATGTTTTGCTGCTTTTGCTCCAGGACGTACAACTCTTTCCTGAGCCGTTCAATTTCAGAAGAAGAAGTTGAATTATCACGTAGATGCCTGATTTCTTCTTGGAGTCTTGTTGCTTGGGCATTTAGATTTGGATCTTTCTCTGTTTTTGTAACTTCTTTTGTAAGCAGCTGGCTTGTCACAACCCTTCTATCTTTTTCCATTTCAAGGAATATATTATTCACTTTTTCAATATCTGCCTGTAAGTCTGCTCGTTTCTTCTTTTCATTCTCAATTTGATTAGAGATTTTAGCAAGATCACTCTCCAGAACGGGATCTCTATAGTAATCTATCATTTCTTTCTCCTCAATTCTTTCAATGGGCCTTTGAGTTTTCAGTGTCAGAAGTTTAGTTCTCTGCTCCTCCAGTTCTTGCTGCACATTGGCTTTCTTGCTCTGCTCCTCTTTAAGCTGAGACTTCAGGATTTCTGATTCATCTATGTTTTTGGACTGCTGGGTTTGTTCATGCATTACCTGCACTGCATCACTTACTTCTTTCTGCGGAAAGAAAGAGGGGAGGGGGGGAGAAAGCAAAAAGAAAGAATTGTTGACTCTTAATACTATGAAATTTACTTCCAGTGCTAAACTTCTATATGACTGGCTCCTTGGAGTATGTGGCAACATTTAGTGAACCCACAAAAAGTGAGATTAAACTGGGATTAAGAATGAAAGCTTAACTGAGCCACGAACTCACTAAACCCTTCCAGGAAATTAAAAAAAAAAACACAACTACATGGAATCCTTCAGATTATTCACTGGATTCTGTATTTAGCAAAACATACAGTATGTCTAAGAATATATAGGGACACATACTTAAGTACTAAAAAACAAATGAATCTTATTAAGAATATTATATCCTCTGATATAAAGCCTGCATATACATCTTTTTGTATATATGACAGGGGTAAGGAAAAGGAGGCTGTTCTGTTCTTTTAGTAGGAAGCAAGCAAAATAAAACACTCTTAAGTATTAGGCTTCCAATCAGGGAAAAGGGAGCAGAAAAAATCAGAGGAACAAAGATGTCTCTTGTTTTTCCTACCTGTTTCTTTTTTTAATTTTTTTTATTGAATACAAAAGAAAGAAAAAAGATTAAAAACATCGAACATGGTAAATCGTCTTTGATATACATCTCCGTCTTGTCAGTCCATACTATATATTAACTACATATGATACTATATATCTATATACAGCTGTACATTCTTAGTATCTGCCTCTATTTATATCTTTGCTGTTGACCCCATTCTTTTTTCCCTCCATTTGTAGAATTTATTTCAGATTCGATAAAATTCTGTTTCTTCCTGATTTTTTAGTCTTTTAGTTATCTTGTCTAGTTCTGTGCAAGTTTTTCCTACCTATTTCTAATGGTCAATAAGATAAAACGTGCAACTTTAGAAGTTTTAACATTCTTTTTCAGAAGGCCAATATACCTTAGGTAAATCATGTCTCAGGCTTTCTCCCCTTTCCTATAATAGAGGGCTACCAGTACTGGCTTAATGACTGAAATTATGAATACAAAGCACTTTGAACTTTTAAGAAAAAGTACTGCCCAAATATTATTCACAGTTTTATTTCAATGTTCTTGGGCAATGACAAAAATATGCCGGCAATGGTAAATATGAACTGTTATACCGAAGAACTACAAATGGGATGAAATCCTGAAGGTTGTGAATTTTATTCCATTGAAAAAAACCAGCCCTCAGAAATGTTTTGGCTTTTTATACTTAACTAAATGTAGAATTGAAATGTGTTTCCATTTTTAAATTACTTTTTAAAAAGTGCAGTTTTGCTTTCTGACGTTATTTGAGAGTAGAAACAATTTTCAAACTGGATCAAATATTAAAAAGCAAAGTTGTGGTGAATGAGATATGGGATATTATTATTAATGTTGAAATTGTGATTAGGAATTCAAAGAAATAAAATATAAACATTGCTGTCCTTTTTTGGTAAAGTATATTAGGAAATTATAGTTCCTGTATCATTTCCATATAGAGAGGCAAAAGCAATTTGAAATAACAATCTTTTCCTGTTATCATCCTGAAGAAAAAAGAAACCAACGAACTTTCTTTTCACTAGTTTATAAGAGATGCTCTAATATTTAAGCATTATCGATATCATCTCAAATGATTTAGGCATACCTTATTCATAATTTTCTTGGCAAATTCCAACCAGCAGATTTGTTGTTTGTTTTCAGCAGTAGTCTCTGCATAGAGCTTTGTCATATCATTTTCCTGAAGCCAATTAACAAAAAATATTATTCAGATATCGCATTACCTCTATCAAGATAACTAACCCCCAGTAAAGTACAATATTTATTTCTAAATATTAATACTAGGCCACAGGGTTGAACAAACAGCTTTCTGTGGAGTTAGCAAAATGCTATTAAATGTGGAGAAAATGCTATTTAATCTGGAGAAAAATGCTATTTGTTGTTTGTCCATCGATTTCGATGAAGACCTTGACATCTTATGGATTATGGGCCATCAGCGGTGTGTCCGTAGATGGCTGATGAGACCGATGTTAGCACGGAATGTTCTGCCACATACTGAACAGAGAAATGTGGACACTATTGCTTCAGCATTTGCAGCTCTGGCTTTACGGAGTGCTCGCTTCTCTTGTGCCAAG
>NW_015387212.1:142120-152105 GCF_001527695.2 Protobothrops mucrosquamatus
GAGAGTCCCAAGAGATGGTATCGATATCCAGGGACTTGAGAGATGCTTTCAGCGTGTCTTTGTATCGCTTTTTTTGTCCCCCGTGCGATCGCTTTCCTTGAGACAGCTCACCATAGAAGAGCTGTTTAGGGATGCGATGGTCTGGCATCCTTACAACGTGGAGGAATTACTTATTTTGAAACATCAGAAAATGCAACCCTTTACATGTTTATTCAGAAATAAATTTCAACACGTTCAGAGGGATTTACTGCCAGGTAAGTATATGACAAAATATATTTAGACTGCAACCAATCTTTCATGTCTTGGCCTTCCTGCTATTTGTTGGGAATATGTTAGATGTGATTTATGTGAGTGTCAGAAAAATGTAGGTGCAGAGGATTTTTCAGCAAATACAACATTATTACCATGGAATTCTAACTCTCTTAGCCACCAATTTTCCCTGATAAACTTTGCCTATTTAATTACACCAGTTTTGAATTCTTCCCTCATTAATTTATCAAACATTTTTCTTTTTTCAAATAGCATATTACAAAATTATTTCACTGAACTGTATATTTTAAACTGCCAGAAATTAGATTGAATGTTCTAAATTGTTTAGAGTTTTTCAAAATTGTTGTGACTTATAAGGAATTGGGCTTCTTTGATATTATGAAAACTGCTTCCTGAGCATGAAGTGGCAATTTAGGAAGAGCGTATTTTTTATAAATAAATCCAGGCTCTGGGCTTAGTCATTTACCTGAGCCTGAATGCTCTCTTGGAGTGGAGTCACCCGGAGACGCTTGGCAGATGAAGCAGTCAAAGTAGGATCCAGAGACGATCGATATTTTCCTGCCTGAAGTTCATAATCCTGTTTTTTAAATAAATACCAACCAGTCATATAAATGGAGGAGGATAGATGGGTTTGCTAATTGGAAATGGAAACTTTAGAACCATGCAAACATACATTGAGGACAGACTGCACATTCCGGGACAAGTTGATCACTGATTTTTTGTCAGACTCTTTACTCTGGATTTCATCTGCCAGCCTCTGTAGAGAAGTAGAGACAGAGAGTTAGGATAAGTTAGATTATTGCTTAATTAGATTTTTGCCTATTTTTAAGCAATAATTCTATGGTTATTGCTTTATAAGTAATATATATTATAATAGCCATGCTCTTGTGAATTTTTCAGACATGTACATTACAGTACAAGAGCTGTGGTGGTGCAGTGGTTAGAATGCAGTATTGCAGGCTAGCTCTGCTGATTGCCAGCAGTTCGATTCTGACCGGCTCAACGTTGACTCAGCCTTCCATCCTTCCACAGTGGGTAAAATGAGGACTCAGATTATTGGGGGCCATATGCTGACTCTGTAAACTGCTTAGAGAGGGCTGTAAAGCACTGTGAAGTGGTATATAAATCTAAGTGCTATTACTATTATCACTTACTGTTGCAGTCACTGAGTAAATAACAAGCACATATGAATGTTACACGCAGGCATATCTCTCTCTTTCATCAATTCCTCCATGAAAGATGCCTCATGGGAATGTGCCTTCCATCCTTATATTTGAGCACGGGGCAATGTTCTCATACCTTCTGGGCCTCAAGCTTGTAGTTAATCTGGCTCAGTCCATCTGTGGTCTTGATCTTGTGCTTTGGAAGATTGTTGAGCCAGAATATCAAATTCTCATTGGCATTTTGGAACTGCTGGTAAATGAGGCTGGTATCCCAAAGTGTCTTCTCCCTGCACAGCAAGATGGCTGAGATTAAGTAGCAAACTTCTAGATGACTTCAAGAAAAGATCTTACAAAAATAAAGTCCAGAAATAGTCAGAAAAGTAAAGGTAGGAGACTCATCAACTCAGCCTTTACAATACACGGAGAAAGGCTTTTAAAACGGATTATTTTTTGTAATCAGTTGATATTTTTATTTCAATTTCCCTATTGGAAATATCTTGAAGAAGTATATAACTCTTGTTTTAAATTATTTAATGGCAGTGCTGATGGTTTGCAATGTATGAATATTCAAGAAAGAGCAAAAACTGCAAAAATTTCCTATCCAGCTTTGAAATCTCTTGAGAATATGAAAAGGGAGTTTCTAAAAACTGTCAGTTCTCTATTGCTAAGATCTTCTGCTTATCTTACAAAAGCAACTGTTCCCAATATATTTGTTTGTTTCTTTGTTTAAAAGGCTTACAAGGCCACTATATTAAAGAACACGACTCCTTGTAGCTTAAAAGAATTAAAAACCAAAGAACAGTACAGGTAGTCCTTGACTTACAACAGTTCATTTAGTGATTGTTTGAAGTTACAATAGCATTGAAAAAAGTGAGTCATGACCATTTGTCATACATGAGCATTGTATGGTCGTGTGATCAAAATTCAGATGATGATTTATGATGGTTGCAGTATGCTGGGATTATGTGATCACAAGCAATGGGGAAAACAAATTCACTTAACAACCATGTTAGTAACTTAACAACTGCAATGATTCACTTAACAACTGTGGCAAGAAAGATCGTAAAATGGGGCAAAATTCACTTAACAAATGTCTCATTTAGCAACAGAAATTTTGGGCTCTATTATGGTCATAAGTCGAGGACTGCCCGTAAAGCCAAAGCCTAGTGCTTCAACCGACCTTCTCCAATACATACAGTGATACATACCCAGGCTCCAACTTCACCATATGCCCAATGATTGTGGGAACTGCCAGCTCTTTACAGCTTTTGGGAAGGCTAAAATGGTTGGAACCTGGAGCCCAGATCCTGTAGCGCAGTGGTTCTCAACCTTTTTAATGCCGCAACCCCCCAACCGGTCGTACGTCGAGGACTAAACCGGTCGTACGTCGAGGACTAAACCGGTCGTAAGTCGAGGACTACCCAACCGGTCGTAAGTCGAGGACATTCCCTGCCCGGGAGCGCCGCACATGCGTGGTTCCGCCCCCTGCGCCGGCCGAGGCGTAGCTGGCAAGTGGCAGAGATGGAGCAGGCCGACCACCAGCTGGCCCAGCTCAAGGGAGGTAAGGCACCCACCGGAAAAGGGGAAAAAAATGGCGGACAGCCTTGCTTGGCGACCCCCGTGAAATGGTCGATCGACCCCAAATGGGGTCGCGACCCATAGGTTGAGAACCGCTGCTGTAGCGAAAGGTGTCTTGAAAGTCAGGGACTGCTATTAAAAAGGCATGTTTCTTGGGTCCCACTAGATGGGAACATTTGAGGGAAAGGACCTGGATTGTTGCACCCACCCTTTCTAACCTGATGAAACGGGCAGATTGGTGGTCCAGGTTTATAAGTGAATTTAGCAGCTATCCTCCCTTCTAATTGAGACATATGCTTCAGATAAATGTGCCTTGTGCTTCCAAAATCTTCCTCTTTGAATTTATGAGAATAAGTTGCTATTGAATCTTTGGATTTCATCAGCAGTGATGCACAAGATTTCAAGCCACAACGTCTTTTTGTCCATCTATGAGAGGCTGGGGTATTTGTTTCTATTGTTAAGATTTTGCTTCCAAAAGGAGGAAGCTGTAGAGCAATAAAACAGACAAATCCTTTCCTAACATCGCATGGGTTACTGAAAGGATGGGAAAGACCGAAAACCAAATATGTTGCGTATTGCTAGCCATGCACATTTTTCTTTGGCTCCAGAAAGGGGGAAATAATTTGCTATAACTTATAGTATTTCCGTTTGCTGATTGAGGTCTTGGGGGAAAAGAAGATTCTGGGAAACATACTTCCATATCTGATCTTTAGATATATCGTATCACAAAAGCTAATTATGAAATGATGACTATTCATACTCATCATTTCCACCACTAGAGTCAACGCGGTTTCTCACCGTTGATCCAGCTGGTCAGCAACAATATGATACCGATCATTAATAAGCTGGACCTCCTTTTTCTGCCTGGGCAGATCTGGACAGTATTCTTGAAAATTGTTCTGCACTGCACTGCAGCTATGCTCTGCATCCTTCAGGCTTCGGTTTAACTTGAGCAAGGAATTGTCCTGTTTCACTAAATCGCGTTTCAGTTTCTAAAAAGGCAAGAGACACGTGTCATGGAGACTTTACAAATGGCATAAATACATACTCGTGCAACTGTTTACTACTCATATCATCTGATCTTCAAATGTGTCATATCTGCTTTCCCTTTCAATCGGTTTATTAGAGGAAAGAGAGCATAGACGAATAACTGGATTTTAAGAAAAGAAAGCAGCTGTAAATTCAGTTGCGGGGGGAGAAACGGCATAGAAAATTGGCTAAGGCTAAAGGAAGAATTAAAAAATGAAATGCAGAAAGAGATAAGGAAGAGGCTCTGTGGGAGAAAATAATAATGTCCCTTGTTTTATAATTAGGATGCTGGAACTAAATGCTTCGCCTCAGGAATAACCTGTTTTTTTTGAGCCAAGGACATATTTGGAATATTGAGAGCACATCATGCATGTTCTCATTAAATGATTGTCAAGTGGGCAGAGGGAGGAGAGCTTGTCTCCTGTAAATGATGGTAGTTATGCTGCTCATAAAACAGCCATTTATCGGAAGATGATTGGCAAAGCCTTTTCTTCCTTCTCCCATCTAGATGGGTTTCTGTTTGTGAAGGCAACTTATTTTTTTTTTCTGAACTGTAATGCACTTTGCAGCCAGAAATACCTTTGGGATTTTCCTGGGCCTCAAATGTACATCTGTAAATAAAAAAGTGTTAGGACACAGTTCTTTGCAGTATCCCCATTTCCCAATTCTACTCTTTTTAATATATTATTC
Source organism: Protobothrops mucrosquamatus (assembly GCF_001527695.2). Classification (NCBI taxonomy): domain Eukaryota; kingdom Metazoa; phylum Chordata; class Lepidosauria; order Squamata; family Viperidae; genus Protobothrops; species Protobothrops mucrosquamatus. Next base: position 146,851 of record NW_015387212.1, read on the forward strand.
ATCTAATTAAATGACTCTTTACAAAATTAGACGTATGAAGGAGACCAGTATACCATTTTAATCATTGATGAATGTATGTGACATACATTGTACAAAGGCACAATTTGAGAGCTAGGTGAGCTCTAAATGTCCTTTAAACGTAAATACAGAATTTTAATTTTGAACATAACTGAAGGAGAAAATGATTAACAACAAGGTTGGGCAATAATAACATTAACTACAATTTATTCATTGATGAGCGGGCAGCCATATAAATTGAACAAGAACATTTCTATCCCATCTTTCCTCCAGGAGCTTAAGGTGGCATACCTAACATATTCGTCCATAATTTTATTGTATACCATCCAGAGTCCCTCTCTGTTGGAGGTGGATGGTTCAAAAATGTGAAAAACAAACAAGGAAGCAAACAAAGAAGTTTATCTTAATGGTTTGATCTTTAGTTGGGCTTTTAGTTGATCAACTCTAATTCTGTTAGTGTAAGAGTATGAGATTGGATGGTTGGATGGACGAGCAACATCACATGACTTCAGACAATTCTTACCTGAAGTTCATTAGCACGATCTTGCAGTGCATTAGGTGAAGCTGGAACGGTACCATCATGAGATAATTTGGCCTCCAAAGTGCTGATGATCCTGTCCGTGTTTTCTATCTGAGTTTCCAAGTTTATACTTGCTTTGGCTCTGAGGAGCGGGAGACAATTTCACTCTTAAGACTGTTTTCTTCAGTAGCACAATAAAACAAAACATTCTTCCCCTTATATCTTCCAAATTGTAATACTCTAAAATGTACAGAAACACTAAAGATTCTTGGCCAAAAGATACTATTGATGTTACTTACTTTTCATCATACAACCTGGAGAGTACTTTAACATCATTGTATTTATTCTTGATGTTGTTCAGCAACACAGGAATTTGAGAGGCAGAGGTACCAGCAGGCTTCTTTGAAAGATAGGTCTCACATGCTTTCTGAGCAGCTTCTTTCTCTGTTCCTATAATCTGAATTCTCCTGTTTGTTCCCTGATAAAATGAAGATTTTTTTTTAAAAAAAACCCCATCAGTTCAATTGAATGGAATGCAATGATTATATGTATGGCAAGGTGATGGAGCTTTGTCTTATCTTATAATATCTATCCTGGATGCCTCCATATTTTGTTTTGTCTGAAACCTGGAACAATCAGTATATTCTGGATTTTGTTTTTCAAAATGATAGCTGATCCAAAATAGTCCAACAGTGCAGTAGTTTATTCCCAACTCAAGACAAAACAAAATGTATTCTGTGTTTTGTGTGTCCTTCTAGTACTGGGTAATTATGCTGATTTTTGTATTTCTTTTATACTTCTTTTGACTTTTCCAACTTAGTAGAAATAGGCTCCTGATCACATTCAAGAGAGTTTAAGGCAAATATTTCCTATAAAATAATATTTACAGATACTGATGAATAGGATAGCTAATCACACATTTGATTAGAGCATTCAAAAACAGAAAAGTCAGAAAAAGATCCTTTCTACAAAATAGTAGGGGAATTGATAGAATCTTAATCAAACAACTAAAAATATTGGATTATAAGGCCTCTCTCTGTTCTTTATTACTCAGTCATGTCAGTGAGCATTAATTCTTGCTTGTTTTTTTACACCAGCAGCAAATGCACTCCTTTCTTTTTTGACATATGCAGTATATAAATATTTTAGCTTTGGGTAGTATCTAGCCAAATATGAGAGTATGAGTTATCACAGACAAGTAAGCAGTTAAACTCCTTCGGCACTTGCCTCCTGATGTTTGATCCGTTGAGTAACATCTTCTATAGGGTCACTGTGATTTAGTGGAGATCTTGTGCGGTTAAAAATGTCCATCTTAATTTGCCCCAAATCATTATCAATTTTATTCAGTTTATGGAGCAAATGGTCCGCTTCAGAGTCATCCTGGATTGCAGTGAAGGTTCTGATTGCTGCTAGAATGACAAATAACATTGGTATGGTCCAAATTAAATAAAATTTCCACATTAAGCAGAATTTCTCAATCACATATGTCAGTGATGGTGAACCTTTTAGAGATTGAGTGCCCAAACTGCAACCCAAAACCCACTTAGGCATCGTCGAGTGCCGGGTGGATGTGGCCCATTGGGTGGGTGTGGCCCATTTGGTGGGCGTGGCTGCAGTGGTAACAGCAGACTGGGTGGGACTAAAAAGTTCAATCAATCCATTCCAATTTTGCAAGATCTTTTTTTTCCCCACGAGAAATTGAAATTGACTGATTGAACCTTTTTCTTTTTTTTCACATGGCAGTGGAGGCCTAAAGCGAAAAGTTTTTATAAAACCCAGCTGAAGGCCTAGGACTGGGGCGATGGTGCATGTGCCCACAGAGAGGGCTCTGAGTGCCGTCTCTGGCACCCGTGCCATAGGTTCGCCACCACTGACATATGTATTCATCCATCAGAATAACTGCTGTGTCTAAACTCTTTCATGTTCACCTCAAGTTTAAGAAACAATCCTTCCACGGGAGGTCTGAGGTTCTGAATTTTTGCTCCAGTAGTGACCTTATAAGAAGGATATCATCACACAGTCTGGTCAGGTTGAAGACTTTGGGGCAACGCCTGAGTCTTATTTAGCATTATGTATTTACTTATTTGTTTGTTTGTTCGTTTATTTATTTATTTATCTGGAAAATTTATATTGCCGCCTACTCGCTCACGGTGACTCAATGCAGCTTACAGGAAATAAAAACATAACATAAAAGAAATAATAATAATAATAATAATAAATAATAAAATAATAACCCCAATAAACACTGTATCGTTACACAATGATATATTTCTAACAGAAACCAGTTAAAATACTGACATACCTTGATGGGTGGGTTTCACCGATTCCTTGTTGCTGCTTTTTAGGGTGGCCTGGATTGAAGCTCTCTTCTGTTTTACTGTGTTCAGTTCATCTTCTAGCCTAAGCGCAACAAAGGGGTCAAGAGTGTTCATAGCACAGAGAATTCCTACAGCACTTGTGTAGAGGAGGTACTTGTCAGAAAAGCTACACAATCAGAGGTTCTACTTACAGATTAATTTAGAATAAATAGAATCTATTTTCATCCCAAGAATGAAGTACATGGATTACATCCATAATTGGAAGTGCATACTATTTATGACACAGCCCTACTTATGCATTGGTGAACCCTGTAAGAAATGCTTTTTTAATAGATTCTTCTCATACTATTCCAGAAGCATTTATTAATAAGCAATATTGTTGTTTGCTTTGCCGAATTACACCAGTGCTTATCTTAATTCAAGGATAAAATGCACCACACTCTTATCATGTCATTGTGATATTACTTTTATTCAGTACAGGTAGTTCTTGATTTGCAACCACATTTGGGATTGGAACCTCTATCGCTAAGCCATGGGGTTGTTTAGTGAGTCATGCCCGATTTTATGACTTTTTTTTTTGCTGTGGTCATTAAGCAAATCACCGCAGTAATTAAGAAAATCTGGATTCCCCCGTTGACTTTGTTTCTTGCAAGCCCTCTAGGAAAGTGGTCAATGGTGAATCACATGATACTGTGTCTATTGCAACAGTCGTAAATACATGCCAGTTGCAAAGTGTCTGAATTTTGATCATGGGACCCTGAGGATGTTGCAACAGTTGTAAATGCAAGGATTGATCATAAATTACTTTTTTCCCCCAAGTGTGTTGTAATCTTGAATGGTCATTAAATGAATGATTGTAAGCTGAGAACTCCCTGTATTCTGGGGATTTATTTATTTTTTGGCCACCTAGCTGCTTTTATTCTTCAGGGTGTTTTGGGGTGATTATGATTTCCATGTGAAATGTGGATTTACAGGTGGCTGTTACGTATAAGCTGGGTTGACAAGATCAGAAATGAGGAGGTGATAAGCCGCCTGAGAAAGCCAAGGGAAATCATCAAAACAATTAAAAAATGAAAATTAGAATATTTCGGACATGTGATGCGACACCCAGAAAAATACGGCATACTCCATTTAATCCTCCAGGGAAAGATTGAAGGCAAACGAAGTCCAGGCAGAAGAAGAACATCATGGCTTCAAAATCTAAGGGACTGGTTTGGACAAAACTCAGCAGCACTTTTTTGTGCGGCTGCTAATAAAAACAGGATCGCCAACATGATCGCCAATGTCCGATAACGGATATGGCACAAGAAGAAGAAGGAGATATGCTTTTGAGTAAAGTATATCAATTTCCCTGACATTACAGGGTTTATTGGTGGGAATGGTTGGAGGTACAGAGGACAGAGCCTGCCAGATAACTTGCCTTGGTAGCCATGCTTTATTGATTATTAATCCTTTGGCAGGATGGAGGGGTAGGGGAAGCAGAGACTGAGATGTCTCCTCTTCCTTCTCTGTTTGCTAAATTGTGAGCTTTCAAGATGATGGGACAGAAGTTTATCTGCCCACCTGATCTTAATCCTTACCACCATAGTCAGTTTTACAATGCTTATATTTATTATCTAGGATTATGATACCCTTTTTTTGCCTTCTGACATGCCTTTAACACTAAACATGAAATGAATAGTGGAAAAAGGAAACATATAAAGGCCACTTTGGTAGCACCCTTCACTTTCTCCCTTACCTTTTTTTTTTTCTCTCTCATCCACTAATTGCTACTTGGATATTTTTATACTTGTGTGCTTAGAAAACGGGAAGGAGAAAAATACAGGTTGTTTTTTAATTTTAAAAAATTATACATGTGCGAAATGCCCAAGGTTATATTTCAGGGTGCATATTATTACACAGATGCCATGAAACAGAATGCTACAATGGGAATATTCCAACTCAGTTCCATCTCCAAGTTCTGTCTATGGAGATTCTCAGCCATCCAGGTCATAGTTATCCCAAAGATGCTTTTTCACGAGGCAGCTGGACTTTCTTGTTTTTTCTTTGCAGGCGTTTTGCTTCTCATCCAAGAAGCTTCTTCAGCTTTGACCCCACCATCCAGTCAGAGCTGAAGAAGCTTCTTGGATGAGAAGCGAAACGTCTGCAAAGAAAAACAAGAAAGTCCAGTTGCTTCGTGAAAAAGCATCTTTGGGAAACTCCACGTTCTGTTGTTGTTTTTTTAATCCCAATCTCCCATTCTATATCCAAGGTAAAATCCCAAATGCAGATTTAATATCTGCATTCACCAGCAGTATTTGGTTCTGTTGGATGTCTTTTAATTTATTTATCTTTTTAATTAATGAGTGGATAGGAAAAAGATGCAGGAAAGAAGCTCCTTATATTGCTCGTAAAAAGCA
>NW_015387212.1:152730-191075 GCF_001527695.2 Protobothrops mucrosquamatus
CGGAACGCGGCGGAACCGCGTTCCGGCACCTTTTTCCGGGCCGGCCGCACCGGAAATAGCCCCTCCCACACCGGAAATAGCCCCTCCCAAATTTTACTTGCATTCCTGTTCTCTAAAGGGGCGGTCCTAGGGTTTGATGAGGGCGTGGCCAGGTTTGAGTTCCGCCACCTTTTCTCCGAGAAAAAAAGCCCTGGCTTTAGGTATAGGAGATTGCTTATATGAAAAGAGCACGGTAAGGGGAGGGGGGGGGAAGGAGTTACGGATGGAGCCTGGGTTGCTGTGTATGAGTCATCATCTAAGAATTGTTTTTTCGTGCCATCTTATGCCTGGTACCAAGACCTGATCTTTTTGTTCTGGAAAGGTATAAAAGGTGGAAGACATCTTTTCTGGTTGTTGCCTTCATTCCTCTACCAGCCACGAAGAGGAATCAGGCAGCCCCTCTCTGTTTTGATCAAAATAAAGTTATAATCTTTGTTGAAACCTCGGCTCAGAACTTTCTTTGGCTCTTTTAAATTCCTGAGTAACACCAGGGCAATTGTGAGGCTAAGTGGAAAACCTTACAACCATATTATGAGTTATTTCAGGGCCTAGAGGTATCTACCTCAGTGCAAGAAATCAAAGTTCTAAGGTCTTCCAAATTTCTATCTTCTTCTATATAATAAACCTGAGATTAGTTAATTAATCAGTATTTAAGAGTTTGTTCTGCACAAAAAAAAACAAAAACAACCCACCAGGAAATCTATAAGGTCGATTTTGTAACCATTGGTTAACTTTATATAAGTCTTCAGTGTATGGAAACTATAAAATGAATGACATTATTGTATTAGAGATAAATATTTTGCAGAGTGACAGGTCATTATGCTGTGATTTCACATGATACTGTATCCTTTTAAAAAGTAATTAACAGCTCCTTTCCCTTCTGTTTTTGAGAAGCACCACCACCAAAGTGTTGTCAGCAAGAATTGAAAACCATAGTGAGATATGTATTAGCAAAGCAGAGTTGCAGATCGAACAATTTCTATCACCCATTATAAAATGTTTCATACATCACCCAAATCCCAATCACAAATGGCATCTATTATAATTGGTTGGGGACACTGGACTCTTCGCAGTTTTAAAGGACTAATCTCTTTACTCCTTCGTTTTAGTTCTGCAATGGTCTTTTCAGCTTCTTTCACAGTCTTCTCATCATTCTAAAAAAGAAAGAGAGTGGAGAATTAGAGCTGGTATGTATCTGAGAAAAAGTACGCAGCCAGAGTTATTTTTCTCCAATAATGGGAAAATACTTTACACTGGGTTTTTATTCTCATAGAACGCCCAGAACGGAGTTCCGGCACCTTTTTTGGATGGAACCTTGTAGGGTAGGCAAGGTGGGCTGTATGATGTGTCTGAGTTCCAGCACCTTTTTTTTTTTTTTTAGAAAAAAAGCACTGACTTTACTCTTTTTTTTTGAGAAAAAAATGGCTACCATCATGAAAAATCCCTCCTATTTCCAAATCGACACCTTATATTAAGTTGTTGGTATCAAATATATATCTTTTTTTGGGTGAAAATATCTCACACGGTAAATAAGACGTTCGGAACTCGTCCCCCAACCTGATCAAGGGAAGTCGGGAAACTCAGATACAAAATACTTCGCGACGGAATGACCGGCGACTTATACCCAACCCAAACCATTTTGTGTTCTATAATTATCTTTGATATATGTTGAAGTAATAAAAGGATTAATCCTAATGTTGAGAATATTAATGGGTTAATTACTTAAAGCATATTCCCATATTCAAACGAATGCATGGGAGACACATATTATTCCTATTTCTGTCTTATATGTGGCTGTGAATATATCAAGGCCCTATGGCAGTTTATATATAATTCTGCATCATGGTAGAGTGGTTAAGACTGGGCAAACCAGTTCAAGTGAAAGTGCTGTTCCATTTTGGGTTGCAAATCCAGCTGCAACCACTGAATAGGGTATAATTTTTCTTGGTGCCCCCTTTTCCTTCCTCTGGGTTTCTTTTGTTAATAATTCCTGGTCCTGCAGAGTTACACTTAACTGAGCTTAGATGAAACAATAAAAAATAAACAGGTTTGGTTGCCATAGTAGTTCAGCAAAACCATGTTCATTCCAGGTTATTAAGATGAGAGCTTGATATCTTTCAGTTCTCCCTTGGGTTCTCACCTCCAGATGGCACATTAAGTCAGACACTATTCCCAGACTGTCTTTATTGAACTTGCTGTATTTGTTATCAAGATCATTGTTCAGTTTGTTTAATAAATGGTTCATCGCGTCAGCATCATCATAGAACTAAAGAGAGAAGAAACAAACAAAAAAACCCACAAAAGAACAGACTGATCAAGAAGTGCTCCTTTTAACCATGAAGACTTGCAGGGACAGAGACATTTTGTCTCATTATAACAAACCAATAATCTTCAGGATATCAGTCCCTGTTGGAATTATTTAATTTTACTTACAATGCATAACTGGATGTCTGATATCTGTATCATTAAATCAGTACTAGCAATTCTAAGAATTCAGTGTTGCATGCTTGTTATTTTGCATATGCGTTCATTTTGGTTTTAAATGAGTTACTTCCCAATTCAATTGGAGTTTAGACTTTAAACTGAATTTGCCATTTGGGATGAATTGAGAAAGAAAAAAGGAAGAGTGAAACATTTTGATTTTTATCTGGACATCTCAGTACCGTTCTTTGGCATGCTCTTCTGGAGAGGTTATCTGAGGTCGATTAGTTTAGATAACCCTGGGAATATGATGGAAAGTATGCTGTGACTTCAGCAAACCCTTCACAAAGTCTGCTGTGAGATCCAATGCAAAATGTTGCCATCATACAAAAAGTGGCTTGGAACAGTAGTAACCACTGAGCAAACCTCAGCGGCTCTACTATGTAGCATACTGCAGAGCTCTGTTCTAGGCCCTGTGACAGAATGACAGAAATAAGGGATTAGAAATTATGACAATATTTGCAGATGATACAAAGAGAAAATAGCAAATGTAAAGTATTAATATTTATGAGGATCTTGACAAGCTTGAATAGTAAGTAGAAAACAAAAAAGGATGAATTTCAACACAAATACATGTAAGAACCTTCTTTTGGGTAGAAACAATAGCATTATATGATGGAGGGTATCATTGGGCAGTAACTCGTACAAAAATAATCTGGGGTATCTGGCTGGGTCACAAGCTGAACATGAGTCAGCAGTGTGATGCAGCTGTTAAAAAAAGGAAATTCAAAAGAAGGATCATGTCAAGCTCAAGAGAGGTTATAATGCCCCTCTCTTCTGTATTAATCAGACCATACCTAGAATATTGTGTCCAGAAATGGACACTGGATTCTAGGAAAGATATTGACAAACTGAAAAACAAGCGTTTGATTTTCTTCTTTTGTATCAAGTCCATTTACCTTTCTATAATTCTCTATGCTCTTCAGATGGTGCTCCTGACAAATACATAAGTTGAGAAAATTTTGCCATTCATTCTTCAGGGCTTCCTGATGGGCCTGCAGTGATAGACAATAGATATAGACAATAGATAGATAGATAGATAGATAGATAGATAGATAGATAGATAGATAGATAGATAGATAGATAGATAGATAGATAGATAGATAGAATTCTCATATCTGTTACTTTTTAATTTAATTTCTTCTCCAAAGACTAACAGCAACAGATTACCATGGCTGATCAAATATAAAACAAATCTATCAAATTTTCTCTCAAATTTGGCTATATTCAAGGCCATATTCAAAATATCTATCTTGGAGCACACTTCATTTTGTTGTCTGCAAAGGATATACCCTCAGGTATCTATATAAATATTTTCTTCTGGATGGATGGTGACATGCCTAGACAATCAACAAAGCTTTGTTTGCTTTTACAGCCATTTCTTGGGCCATAGATTGCACAGCAGTCTAAAGCATGGCGTTTTCCAAGACTCTGTTTACACAATATACTTTCAAAACTTCTCATGAGGATTTCTGTTTTACTGGGATAGTTACAATGTGGTGAAATTTTTTTTCTTAAGCATAGTTTGCCCATTGAAGCACAGATTGCTTATTTGGGACAATATTCAATCTAATGGTTAAGGCATCAGGCTAGAAACAGGAGACGGTGAGTTGTAGTTCTGTTTTAGCCATGAAAGTCAGCTGGGTGGCCTTGGGTCAGTAACTGTCTCTCAGACCAACTCACAGGGTTGTTATGGGGAAAATAGGAGGAGGAAGGTGTGTTGGATATGTTTGCTGCCTTGAGTTATTTGTTAAAAAATATGAAGATGGAACATAAATAAATTAATAAAAATAAAAGCAAGAGGAGCCTGTTGCAACAAATCTCAGTGCTCATCTGTAAATTACACTGCAGAGACTTAGTTAACTTTTTCTGGGATTATTCTCTTCAAGTTATGGTAAGTTGTGATTAGTTTAATACCAATACTGTACCTATTCTGTTAATAATTATACCTCAGATTTTCACTACCAGAAAATACCGTACAAGTACTATATTTGATGTGTATTTGTATTAATTTGTATACTTGGAAAAATATGAATAAAGAGGATAATTTAAACATTATTATTCCTGACTTGTTCAATAGTACTGTGTCATTAATAAACTGCCATTAGCCTTATTTCTACATCACACAGTACTGTATGTTCTTTCATTTTCATCAATAGTAGCTACATTAATTGTACAGCAGACCTACAATCCATAGATATTCAGGGAGAGTATGTTGCATCACATTATCTGATTTACAGTATATCCTGGTGGCTGCTAGCAATAAATAGATAGCAATAGCACTTAGATTTATAGTATATACTGCTTCATAGTGCTTTATAGCACTCTCTAAGCGGTTTACAGAGTCAGCATATTGCCCTCAACAATCTGGATCCTCATTTTACAAACCTCAGAAGAATGGAAGGGTGAGTCAACCTTGAGCTGGTCAAGATCGAACTGCTGGCAGTCGGCAGAATTAACTTGCAATACTGCATTCTAACCACTATGCCACCACAGCTCATAGAGAGATATGAATACATACTAACTTAAATTTGAGGCAAATTCAGAGCTTATTATCTAACCAAGTTAGAATGTTGTTATTTGGTCATTTTGATTGCTTATCTAGCCTTTCTAGTTTTCTGGAAACAAATCTTTTGAAAAGGATGGGGATCATACGGTTTCAATCTAGAAATTCATTGAGACATTCAATGTCTAAAAGCAACATTTATGGTTAAACATTTCTTAAATTCCTTAATTTAGTTCCAGAGAGAAGTTTTATGTTTGCTTACTCTTTTCTGTATGAACATTTAAAACATACCTAAGTCCTGTCTAATATTCCAAAATGCCTCTCCACCTTTAACAGGTGTTTGTGGAAGCTCTATAGTTAGCTGCGCAATCCTTGGTAATTCAGCTTTAGAGACAATTGCGGATAATGTTTAGACACCCCTGATCAAATTATATGTTTCAGTTTCTAAATGAACGAAAGCTGAAACCACCCCTATATGGAATTAAATCAGTATTTTATAACATGGCAGGTGTTACAAACATTTCCTTTAGCCAACTATTCTTGTTTCTTCTTCAAATTTCCTTGTAACCTATCTTTTCTAGCTCAGAAATATTTTAGTTCTTCTTGCATGTTCTAATCTATATCTTTGATATCTCTCCATAGATTTTCAATGCTATTCAAAGCTGGAGATAGAAAAGACTACTCCAAAATCCTTTATCTTCCTTTCTGCAAATAGTTTGATTTGGAATATTGTTTCAGATCATTGTCTTGCTGAAATACCTAAATACTTCTTTTCAGCTTCAGTTTCTATACTGATTGTACAGACTCAATGGGGGAACATTCCCTCTCTTCCAGACAAATGGATTCTAGACTATTAGTTAAAAAAAAGTTATTCAGCCACTTAATTTCTCTGAAAAGAATAATGGTGGAACTAGTAATGAAAAAGCCAAGAGGTTTACAAAAAGGATGAAAAATGTATTTGGACGTCTCAATTATACCCTTAATTATACCCTCATTCAGAAGCATCTTTTTCTCTGTTGCCTGGCAGCATCCACTCACTCAGGGCAAAGTGAGGGAGAAAAGAGAAAAGTCCATATGATTTGGCTCTGTTGAGAGGCCAGTCATTTGTGTCTCCTCTTTGCCTTTGATCTTTTCCCAAATTAGTTGCTCATTAGAAGATGTTTGTAATTAAGAACAGGTGGCAGCATTTGTTTTCCTTTTGCTATTAATTTTTTGGTCCCAATCTAATTTTCTTAATCTGAAGACAGGAAATTACTTTTCTTCTTCTTCTTCTTCTTTTTTAAAAAAAACTTTGTTAGGGCAAATATTCTTCAGAGAATCAAATTAATGAAAAGAATCTGGTCATTTAGCTTTCAGAATTCTGATATTTACCTGGATTGGGGTCACTGCTGGATGCTTCAGTTCAATCATCCGTTCTCCATCATCCTGAAGCATATTCACATACTCTTCCTGGTTAAGAAGCTCATTGTTTCTGAACTCCTGCAGAGAAGGAAGAAAGAGTTAATACAGTATACATGGCCACAATGAATGAGTTGAATGATACAAATGATACACATGAAATAAATGGACTACTGGGGACAGGCAATTTACCATCCAGCCCTGCCAGGAGAGTAGCAGGTTATCTATGAAATTCAAGTATAGGTGGTCTTCATGATGGTAGTTTCCATTGCTAAGCAATGTGGTTATAAAGCATGATGTCACATGACCACACTGCTTAGAGATGGTAGTTCTGACTGTTCCTGGTTACTGCTGTTAAGTGAATCATCACAGTTTTCACATCACTATGACTTCTAACTTCCTGCCAGATTCTCCATTGACTTTGCTTGTAGGAAAGTGGCACGGAACACTGCAAATCACAAACATGTGACTGATGAGGGTGCAACTGTCAGAAATCTGGGCCAGCTGCTGAGCACCTGGATTGCAATCATGTGACTGGAAGCACTGCAATAGCTGGAGCTTCAAGGATCAGTCGTAAGTACCACTTATTCGGTGCCATCACAAATTTGGTCACTAAAAGAATGGATGTTAACTGAGGACCCCCTCTACATTTAACAATGTGTAAGTTTTGTTGAAATCAGTATGGCTGGAGGAAAATGTTGCCTACAAAAGCGTACATAGTTTATCTGCAGGGATGTGCCATGGGCACATCTGAAATTGATGTTGCAGGAGTGTCATGTTTCCTAACAGATTTCATGAACTAAGAATTCCCACATCTAGAAATAGAGTTTGACATCTAACTTCTCATTTACCTCATACTCACGCCGGACTGACTGGGGATCAATCATTTGATCACTCCAGTCCTGCTTCAAGATCTTTTGCTGTTGTTCTGAGAGATACGCCAGCTCTTTCATGCAGCCTTGGAGGTGGGTATAGAGGCTATTCAAGCTCTGGCCTCGCCAGATAGAGGCTTTCTGTCAGATTGAGGGGGAAAAAATATTGTCATTTCATTTAACTGTTGTCCAGTTGTCACCAAACGGATATTGTAAAGACAAGTCCTAGCATTCTCAAGCATTACAGCCCTTGGTATTATGGTCTGAAGTTTTCATGAATGGTAGTCCAATAAGATTGGAGGACACTATGTTGGGAAAGGGTGCCGTAGTTTTTTTATTATTCCCATCTAATTTAATATCAGAACATCCTTATTGAGAATGCTAGAACAGCTGCCATTGAATTTTTAGTATTTAATTAGATTTCTATCCTGATTTTCATTCAGAAACTCAAGATGGCAGACATAATATTTCTTCCTCCTATTTTCCCTACAACCACCTGCTTCTATGGCTGAGGGTGGACTAGAACTTGAGTCTCCCTACTCCTTGTCCAACATTGTGCCCACACTGCACCATGCTGGCTCTTAGCTTTGGAAATGCTATTTAAGATAACAGCCAGGCCATTACAAGAATTCTCTTGGGATCTCTTATGCTAACAGTCCAATAATTCTCTCCTACATCATACACAAGCTACCTCATGATCCTCTGTAGAAGATGGCTGCTTGGTAAGGGCAGGAGAATAAGATAGGCCTGTTCTCAATAAGTCATGTCTCTATGGATGCAACTCCAAAACTTTGTGTCGGATGTGTAGGACAGGAAAACACTCAACAGTGTTGGTGCTTGTATTTATTTTTTGTTCTTGTAAAGAACCATCAAATCAGAAGTAGGCAATACTGTATGATGCAAACACCAATATACTTTCAGATACCTCTGTTAGTACCCACCATATTCTCTCTCCTATCCCAATTTTACAAAATTAAACAAGAAGCTGGAAACAGCAAAGCACAATCCCAGCCTCTAACATCACATTTGTTTGCAGGAAATTCTTTGGATTAAGGTCCCAATGAAATAGAAGAGGGCACCTATGAGTTTAGTTCATATTCCATTAAATGGAGGTATTGTAAATAATCGTAACCACCGCGGCAGCCATTTTATATATAAGTGTGTCTATCATGGCACTCATTTGGGGAAGGTGTCCATCACATTCTCTCGAAACCAAATGACTCCTATCTTTAATAGCCAGATTTTCCAATCACAGCTTACACGAATCTGATATAGCAGATTAATAATAATTTTAAAAAGTTATAGCCTATAATAGTGAATAAACTTCTTACCAGCAAGTCCTTGTAATGAGTCTTCAAATCTCCAGCTTCCTGTTTGGAGAGAGTGAGAGCAATTTTATTCTTAAAAGGAACAATACTAATGGTTTACATAATGTGTTAAAAGATATACCATCTTGCTTTATCATACTGTGAAATTAATTTTTGTGCTATAATATTTAGATTTAGTATGACCTTTTCATTTAAAAAAAACAATTTCCATGAGCAAACTGATCCCTTTATAATGTAGTCAATATTTTAGTCAATATTTACCATTTAAATATTGAAAGAATTGAACTGTTAGCTAAAAAAAAATCAAATTTGTATTTGACTGTCAGTGAGTACTATGAATAGATATTTCATTTTTCAAAAACTAGTTATGACTCTGTCTGTAAACTGTTATTGTCTGATAATTCACTGACAGCAGAAGTGCAAGTACTGTTAAAGGGCCTGTAATTGCAATAAGATTACAGAGATTTTTTTATGTAAACATTCATTACAGTAATGGAACATTTTAGTACATCCAGTACTGTGAGTCCATCACAGTATGCTAAGTGACATTTAACAAACCTTTTCAGCTAAGTTCTGCAAATTTTATTTATTTATTTTGTTAAACATTTTATATGGCTGCCCAACTTGCACACAAATGCCTCCTGGCAGCTTACAACATTAAATCATTAATCGTTTGAAAGTTCTCTATTTTTCTTATCTTGCAACTTCAGAATGTATTGCTGGATAAGAAGAAAAAGTAGTCATTTCCATTTAAATGCTGACGGTTTGAATTTCAACTTAGTTTCAAAGAGCCAAAGATGAAGACTTTTAAAGCTGTAGACTACAACATCTGAAGGGCATCAGATTGTCTGCCTCTTTTGTCTTCACAAATTCAATGCTCTCATAGGTGTTGGATTACAGTTCAACATGTCCCTACTGAGCTTTGGACAATTACTGGGTTAGCTATTGGTGATGGGACTTGTGGTCCATTATGGCTTTATTTCGTGTGTTTTTTTTCACCATCGCTGTTAATACACCCAGATTATGCAACATAAAAATGCTCACAATAAATACAGTCATATTACTGGGCTACAATAACCATATCTCTGCATGCAGAATCAAGTTCCAAGTCTGTTGCTTTAGACTTCTGATGTTTTCATATATTTTTCTTCTCAAGTGTAGTTCTGCCTCCTAGAGTACAATAATATAGTATTATAATATTCACTTTCTGAAGTTTACTTTTCAAGAGAAATACTGTATTTAACCTTAAAGGTTAGCAAATTAAGTCTTGTAATTTCACGAGAACAGAAACTTCACCTCTTCATAAAAACTATCAATTCTAGAATACTGAAATTCACTGGGAGTTAAGAATTTGGTTTGCTTAAACAGGTCTTGTAAACATGTAATGGTTCATTTTTCAAGGTGTGTGAATTCCAAGTTGGATATTGCTTAAAATGATCACATTAATTATTCCTCACTCTCCAACCACACAGCATTGGGAAGACGTGTACTATAATTCATCTCTACAGTGAAAAGATTGACCATATGCCACCTTACCAGACTGTGAAGATTTTTGATCTGGAGACCATATGCTTCTATCTCCTTTTGAAGAATGTTGTGTTCTGCAATTTGTTTTTCCAGCTCAGGCATTGTAGGTCCATATTTCCCTCCACTGACTTGTTTCTGCAACAAACCCACCAGCAAGTCATCACGCTGTATATATCTAGAGTTATCCAATTGCAAGAAAAAAAACTATCTCATTTCTTTGACCTCTTGTCCAAATGATTGCCATGTTGTTCCTAATACTTGTGACTGCTGCTAGCACTCAAGCCAAATTATCCTGAAATGTTGGAGAGTGGAAGTCACTTAAAACCAGAAAAAGATGCAGGAAAAAATGGTTATGGGAAGAAGTGAGACAGGCAAAGACTGACAGGACCATTTTGAAAGGTTTTGTAGTTGTCTCACCAAAAAGCTTCTCTTATTGATAAACCTGTACCTTGCAGAACTGGCCCATTTGATACAATGGTATTATATTTCTGTGAAAACACAGGCAGAAAAATATTCTAAGAAAGACATGAGTGTTGAAGAAAATCTGGTATCTTAAAAGCTTACACAAATAAAGTTGTTGAGTATGTTTATATCCAAGGCAACAACAATATGAGGCAAACATGCAAACTCTACTGACCTTAATATAGCTGTGTTGATAACCTACTAACATAGTAATACAAATGGGAGATGATGTTATATGGAGCTCTATAAAACTGTACATTTGAAGAAAGGTATCTGCAGAATAAAAACTAGAAATATTCAGGCCACTAGAAAAGAGAACCATCAATATGCATTTTATTCCTTTTTAGAGTACCTAGGAAAGGAACATCATGAAAGCAAGTTTGACTTTCTGTTGCACTGGGAAGAAGGGAAGGAAAGGGAATTTGTAACAACACATTATTTCTGTGCTCACTTATGAGTCACCAAAGGAGAATTCCACCCCTCTCTCAATCATTGTGTTAAGTTCTGTGTATAAAAGTAATTCATGATTAATACGAAAGTTGATTGGCACTCTTGGGGACAGTACCATCCCTTAAGTTTTTTAATCTTTTAACAAGACATAAATCAAATAGCTCTTCAAAGAGCTGTTTCCAATTAAAGATTAACAATTTAATTTTATCTTAAATTTAGGTAACCCGATCTCACTCTCAGAGTGACTGTTCTAGGCCAGAGGTCCCCAACCTTTTGGGCATCAAGGACTAATTCTGTGGAGAGAGCTTTTTCCGGGGACTGGAGGGGGCGTGGTTTTGTGTGCTGCCTGCATCCTGCAGATGGGGCTTTGCTTGTTTGTGCGGACCAGTTGCTGGCATGCCACGGCCCAGTACTGGTCCACGGACCGGAGGTTGGGGACCCCTGTTCTAGGCCACCGTAGGCAATGCCTTTATGAAGTGAGAAGATGGAAGGGCATTTTAGTGCTTATGGTTAAAGCACTTTGAGCACTCACTTTCTCTGTGTTTGAGATGTTTCTCTGGGTTTCAGGCAATGTTACTCAATAGTTACTAGATTTTATGATACTGAGGTTTTGCTATAGGAAAGTAATTAAAAACAAGGATATTCTTACTGCACTTTTAAAAAACTTTGTTTGCTGATAAATTGCATTGAACAACAATACACAATCTCTATTTCTGCAATTCATTCAGTGATGGTGAGACATGGGAGCTGAAATATAATTGCTAGGTTGCATTACCAGTCAAATTGCATGTTCTTGATAATATTTCTTCACTGCCTGATCTGGCATGAATTATTAAACCAGGGTTATTTCTATTTTGCTTAGTAATAATTTTTCAATATTTGAGAACAACTTGTTTTAACCATTGAGCTAAACTATAGTGTGCATAACTGTGGTTCATTCATAAGCTACAGTTGGCTATGTTTATATAACATAGTAAGTTAAGATCAAACAAACCACCATAATGTATAAACTTGGCCAATATGACTTGATCTACCTTAAAGATTTGTCTGTGACAAAGCAAACTTCCTGGTTTAATCATGAATTTGGATAAAAGGTTATTGAAAAATTATTGTATTTCTAGGGCAAATCAGTGCCATTGTCAAAGGCATGTATGCCCTGATAAGCATTGGTTGAGGTCATTTTTTTTATTATGCCAGTATCATGAACTACAATCTTTGCCTTGCAAGGATATAAAGGTTTTGTTCTTCTGCTGTGATCTCCAAGTAAAGCTGGAATTCAACTTCATTAATTGTGTTAATCAAGAAATGGACTTGATCAAATGAAAGGCCACATACCCAAGCAACAACTCTTACCTGTTTTTGTTCTAGAATTTTTGCCCAGTCCACTTTGGAACCAACTTCAGAAAGTGTAAATTTTTCATAGAGCTCTCGATATTCTGCACATTGGTGTGTCATTCGGACATGGAGCTGCTTGATACTTGGAAGGAGAGAAGAAAGGGAATTTCTTCATTAGAAAATGGGTTTCTTCAAGGAAAAACTGTCCAAATTTGATCTGAACCTTGTCATGTAAGTGTGTCTCCATGCATTTACTAAATATTTCTCAAGAGAGCTGCATGGAATATAGATCACTACTTACTCTTTCTCAATTTCAAAGGCTTGAGGGTGTTTCAAATGCTTGACTTTGTCTACATCTAGGAAAAGGTCTTTCAAAAGTGTCTCTGCCTCTTTCAAGTTTTTGCCATTTATCTGCTGGAACTCCAAAGGCTTGTTCTGCTGGTGATTAATAGCATCCTACAACAAGAAAAGTGTAATGTGCATAAGCGTCATTCCCAGAAGAGAGGCAGTTGTGGTTGTACATCTAGAAGGCAGATATTTTAGGCTGTATTCTGAGCATGTAATTCTTGATTCTGATATTAATTCCACAAATGCAGGTAAATAAGTTTTATCTTATAGTTTATCGTGTCAACTTTTATCAGATAGTATGCAATTAATTTACAGAATTCATCACATCGAATAAATGTCTTAGATTAAGGGAAAAAGAGCTTTGGCTGAACACTGAATTAGATCTTTCTTGTTTTGATTTGGCAAGCCATGTTTCATATATTCTGAGTTCCCTGATAATACCCAGGAAAGTACCTAGGACTACTCTTGCGTGTATTTCCCTATTGCTTGGTTATCCCCTATGAAACATGGAGGGAGAGGTTCAAGTAAAACTAGATTAGCAACTGAGATACACTATACCAAGTAAACGTTCATCATGAAACATGGAGTGTCTGTCCCCACACTCTTAAGATAAAAATAAAAATTATTTTCATGAGTTAGTCATAGTCTTTTTGGTTCCAAGCTCAGAGTTATCATACATTCAAACATACCCACCACTATATCCCTTTTCAGATAGCAGCATTATATAAAATGCAAAAAGGCAGCATGAAGTAATCAGCAAAAGAAATTAAGGGCAGGAAATAAGAGAGAAGGAAAGGAAAAGTAATTCTAATTTTCTCCAACAGCCATAATTATAGTTTTCTGTCCTTGCAAAACATTCTTGCTTCCCTTAAGTCCATATCCTGATTCAAATACTGACTTTACTCATTCAATATGTCAGCTCTCCTTGATGCTTTCAGATGTTTCATTACCTGACTAGGTAACATCTTCAGTGCTAGTGAGTGTGAGCACTCATTTTAGTTTCACTTTCTAACATCCCACTAGCATTGACAAATATAAATAAAATAAAATAAAAATAGAAATTTTTAAATGCAGGTTAAAAGAAATCAAAGAAATATTTCTTTTAACCTTTCCAGTGTTTCTTCCCAAATTAATTATTTTTATGTTTAATTCTGTTCACTCTGCCAAAGGCTGTCAGGTGTGAAGATCAGGTCTGCGAAAGATCAGGTCCTCATATGAAGGTTCAATTAATGTGATTTATTGCTAAAGCCTATACACGGGAATCTTCTCAACTAACAGCACCTGCCTGGAGTTGGCACTCAAGGGTTGGACTAAGCTTGTTTGTGGCTACATAAAAATTCTAGGCTGATCCCCCTTTTTACTCTGTCCTCAAACTCTGCCAAGTCCTTCTACAAAGGTTGTTCTTTGGTCCTTTTCACATACTACCAGAATACTTTCATCAAAACTGCTTTGCATTTTCTTCCCTCTTTTAATTGTAACTGTTCCCTACTATTTGATATCTATTTTGAACTCTCTTTTGCTCTATATGCATAATGTCATGGTTCCGACAGATGAAACCCTTCAAAAGAACTTTGAGGCATTGTTTACTTTAAAGAATCTTTTATTCAAGAAACAAAGTATCAGCACTACATAGTTGAACCCAAAAACTAAATTCCCCTCCCCTGGATACAAAGTAACAAAGTATAATTCCCTCCTCCAATAAACAGTCATAAATCACATTCCCCAATTAGCTTGAAGCGCGGGCTTTCTCCCCAGCTCTCTAGCCCGCCAAAACACTATCAGCTCTGGGCCCAATGTCCTTGGGTTCCCACGGCTGAGTTTTTATTGTTATGACTAGCTGGATTTTCATCCCTATTCCCCCTCCCAGCATTGACTAATTCTAAAATCATAGAGAAAATGGCTGCATCTGTTGTCAATGCAAGAACATCCAATGTTAGCAGCATTGACACATACACTAATAGGCATATAGCCCCCCTCCCAGGTATACAAAAGTCAGGCCCCATGGTCTAAATGTAGGACACTGTAGAAACATATGTTTTAAAGAAGCGTTATCCTTGTTACATCTCCAGCAAAGTGGGTTTTTTTACAGTTCTTTTCTATACAAACATAATGGAGTCCAATACATTCTAAATATTATTTTTTGTTGCATAATTTGTAATTTGAGGTCCATTGACACACTCGTTATAGAGGACTCTCTTCCATTATCTATACAATATAGGAAACTCTAGCTCTTTATTCCACTCCCAGAATCCTTGATCAAGAAGCAATGCTGTGGTCAAGTGATTTTTTTTTTTTTTTTGCTCTTAGTCTCTCATGGAACCCCATCAAGCTCTCATGTGGTAGCATTCCATATATGAATCTATGGTTGGCCAGTAGGATTCTTTGTAACACATTCTGAAAAACCCTGATTTCCCCTGATTTAGAAGATAGTAAGTCATTCTTTCTGGCATACATTTCATTCACAATTAACTCCAACCCTCACTTTCATACCTGTATTAATCAACTCCTCTCCACAAGATTAGACCACCTCCGTTCAGATCTCTTAAAGGTTTCCACATAGTTTTTTAAAAGCACAAAATATCTATTTTTCTTTCTTTAACATCATTCATTTATTGCGTCCACTGAAGAAAGGTGGCTAATGAATTCAAATAAATAAAAATGAAATAAAATTTGTGTTTTATCTAATATGAAAAAACTAAAGAAATTTCAAAGAAGAGACCTCTTGAGTTTCTAATGAAGATAGGACCATTTTGTTGCAAGAAACTATTTCATGAGTTCAATCCAGTTTGTTTTTTTTAATTTTAATCAGGCAACTCAGCTTTTCTGTCATTTCAAAATAAAGGACACAGATATTCCCCTTGTATCTGATTAGATTTATTTTATGTATTTGCCCAACTAGCATATGTGATCTTACTTCTCTATTTGGAGCTTTCTCCAATAAACTTTAGAGCCAAACTTACAGCATGTTTTTTGTATTCAAGTTCCAATTTTACCTTCTTAAGTTTGGACTGTGTTTCAAGGATGTCCTTTTCCACCTGGTCAGCATTTTTTTGCATGCGAGAGATGAGCAACGCTAGATCATTGCTGCTTGATGATCTGCAGACAAGAATATAAAAATCAGATTAAAGATCCAGGTTTTTTGCTCAGAATTTCATACTGAAGCTACATTCTTTTTGATAATTATTTTGCTCAGTATACCATAGACATAGAACCCGAATTGGAACATTAGACTGCATTAAAAATCTCCTTAATTAATAATTACATAGCAGTGAAGAACAGATTCACCTATAACCTACTTGATAATATAGGTAGTCTTCGACTTACAACAGTTCATTTAGTGACCATTAAAATTTACAACGGCACTGAAAAAAGTGACTTATGACCATTTTTCACACTTACATCCCCATGGTTACATGGTCACATGATCTAAATTTGGATACTTGGCAACTGACTCATATTTTTGACAGTTGCAGTGTCTTGGGGTCATGTGATCAGCTTTTGTGACCTTCTGACAAGCAAAGTCAATAGGGAAGCAGATTCACTTCACAACTGTGTTGCTGCAGTGATTCACTTAACAGGTGTGACAAAAAAGGTTGTAAAATGGGGCAAAATTCACTTAATAAACATCTTGCTTAGCAACAGAAATTTTGGGCTCAATTGTGGTTGGAAGCTGAGGACTATCTGTAAATACTAAATAATAAGTAACAAATAAGACACAAATCTTTTGAGAGAAATAATGTTTAGCACTCTTACATGCACATTATTATGCACATTATTCAAACAGATACATCCACTTCCAAAACCTGACTTCTAATATAATAACTCAAATTAGAATGTTCTGATGTTTGTCTAATGATCTCTGTGATGCGTTACAAGATGCCATGCCTCTCTGTGAACCTCACAGAGACACAAAGGCAATCTAGACCACAAAACAAACTGTTTTGGAAAGGAGATAAATAAAAACTGAAAGTTAGAATCAGCTCTGTTTCCCAAAGGATGACTTTCCCTAAGGAGGTGGAAATGAATTAGCAAAGGAAGCTGGAGTTAGCAAAGGGGCTAATGAACTAGCAAAGGAAACTGGAATCTTAAAAATCCAGAACTCTGAAAAGAAGAACTTTGATCAAGAAGGTGAATGGTTGGCAACTAAAGATGGATCGAGACAGTATTAACTAACTAACTAACTAACTAACTAACTAACTAACTAACTAACTAACTAACTAACTAACTAACTAACTAACTAACTAACTAACTAACTAACTATAATAATAATAATAATAATAATAATAATAATAATAATAATAATAATAATAATAATAATAAAGTTAGAAGGGACTTGGAGGTCATCTAGTCCAACCCCCTGCTCAGGCAGGAAACCCTATACTATTTCGGACAAATGGCTGTCCAGTCTCTTCTTAAAAACTTCCAGTGTTGGAGCATTCACTGCTTCTGGAGGCAGGTTGTTCCACTGGTTAATTGTTCTAACTGTCAAGAAGTTTCTCCTT
Organism: Protobothrops mucrosquamatus; assembly: GCF_001527695.2. Lineage (NCBI taxonomy): Eukaryota > Metazoa > Chordata > Lepidosauria > Squamata > Viperidae > Protobothrops > Protobothrops mucrosquamatus. The sequence continues at coordinate 169,979 of NW_015387212.1, forward strand.
AGTTCTAGTTTGCTTCTCTCTTTGGTTAGTTTCCACCCGTTGCTTCTTGTCCTGCCTTCAGACGCTTTGGAAAATTTGAAAATTGTTGAGGCTTATTGAATTTTGTAAATAGCAATGAGGGTTAGTGACCTTAAATTAACCTAAAGCTGCTTTCCCCCCCCAAAAAAAGGCAACTGGACTTTGTTTTTCCTTAAAGACGTTTCACTTCTCATCCAAGAAGCTTCTTCAGTTCTGACTGAATGGTGGAGGATGGAAGGATTTATATTCCTTGCAGTCATCTGGTTATTAGCATTCTTTCTGAGAGTTGTTGAGGTCACTTGGGGATTTATCTGTACCATCATAGTGCAAATGGGTGTGGAACTGCTGAAAGGACTGTGTTATAAACCGGAGATAGGTGGTGTCATATCCCTCCCCCTCTGTTGAGAGAGGGCTGTTCAATGTTAATGTAGATGGCCTCTTTGACCCCTCTTTCAAACCAGGAGTCCTCTCTGTACAGAATGTGGACTTTGCTGTCTTCAAAAGAGTGACCTTTGTCTTTCAAAGGCAGATGGACCGCTGAATCTCGTCCTGGTGGGTTTGTTCTCCTATGTTGTGCCAAACATTTGTGAAGTGGTTTATTTTGTTTCTCCAATGTAAGTTTTGTAAGTCGCAGTATGAACTTTCATCCGGCTTGTATTTTTTTTCGGTTGCTTAAAATCTTTTGTCCCCTCTAGTGTCCAGTTCCTAAAATCAATTATCTTTTGTTATTAACTTGCAACTACCAGGATAGACAAAATAATTTTTCCTCATAAGAAATTTTACAATATTGTGTTTATTTTACAATAAAACACAATATTCCAAATTTATCTGGATCCATTTGCAAATTTCTTAGATCAAAATCTTGTTTAGCTTTCTGCTATTTATTTCAAATTTGGTAAGTTCTTAAGCTTTTAATTAATTATTCTTTTGTTCATGATTGAAGATAATCTCACACAATTAAGATTTTTCAAACCTGTCTCTAATAGTTTTAAGATGATTCATAGGCAATTTCTGAAAGTGGATAGAAAGTGAGGTTTGCAAGTTTAGTGTCCTTTAAAAAGTTCTGCTGTGGTCCCAACCACTGTTTTCCAGTGCTAAGTATCTCAGAAAACATCTGTCCCATGGTCTCCTTATGAGGAGCCGCTGTCCAGAGCACATGTGGATGATCTCCCATTCTCTCTTTATCTGGAGAAATTCCAAGGAGCCAGTCTACTCATTAGTTCCTTGGCCTTTGCTGTGGTTGTTGACTCCACATTTGCCCAGCCACCTTCAGTTCATGATACCTCCTCTAGAAGTCCTCAGCATTCATTTTCTTCATTAACTTTTCAATAACAGACTGAACTTGTATTTTGAGCAGGGATGATATAATATAAACAAACAAAAACTCTAGACTCACTGACAGTTAAGTCCCATATTTTAATTATTATTGCATTTTTCCATCAAATTTTAACACTAACTAAAGACTAGAGGCACAGTACAACCTCTTAACTGCTGTAAGATAAAATATACCGGTTTATATCAACTAATACATGTTAATATCAATATTAGTGGTGCCCATTGTCACCCTCAATTGTAAAATATCATTCACCAGATGCATTAAAACCATTTGGGAACCAGGCATTCTACAAAAACTTTGCATAAGCATGTGAAAAGAGCAACTTACAGGTTGAGGAGATATTAATTGCAACATAAATAACATAATAATAAAACGGAAAACAAAGTATAAGAAACTGGGCTTTCCGCAGGATGTGGTCAAAAAAACCCTTAAGATGATAGTTACAATAATACAACTGAAGCTCCATGATGCACATAAAAAATGGGTGGAACTTTGATCCTACACGGTAGAACAGGAAAAACAGGTGTGTTAATATCGTATAATATCGTATTATGTCAAATGTCTTCCTTAGAATTGAGAAGGATGTTACCTCGTAAAAGAAATTAAACGATACGTTTTAGGTCAAACCGGGAATTCAGTTGTTTCTCCGACCAATAGACCTTCGTGGAAGACGAGTGTCGGAAAGATTCATCTGGTCTTTTCAACCAAAAACTTTCAATATATCGGGGTTGTAGGTCTTAAAACACATCCTATCATTTCAACGAGACAAAATCAATGGGATCGTAAATAGTTAGAACTCAAAACCTTCAAGAGATTCACAAAGAGTTTCATGGCATTACAACTAAAATGCTGACTGGTCTTTCAAATTAAAATTCAATTTAAGCCCTCTCATTTGTTAATCATACATTACCAGAGCAGTAGCAAGTCCTAGAATAAATTAATATTATGGAATGAAAGCTGTGTGATGATCCTCCAAAGAAAGAAGGGATATTGATACGTAATCATTATGTGAAAATAATACTGTTGGCAATATGTAGGGAAATGAACCAGCCCTTCCAGAAAAATTGGTTGATACTGCAACAAAATGCTATTTAATTAATTTTATTCAATCTAGATGTTGTTCTTCAAAGGAAGCTTTTATGTTTCAGGAACATCATATTTTCATAGACGCATAAACTGTGTTTGCAGAACAGGCCCATACATGAGTAAGCAATGTCACTCTTTCTCGGGCAGTCTCCCACTTTTTTTTTCTTACTCTTCCAAGAACACCCTAAAAAAGCCCCAAACAGGTGATGGTTCAACTTGAGCTACATGTACCATAGCAGCAGATTTGGTCTGTTCTTGCTACCCAACCCGCTTTCTAGAGCAGGGGTTCTGAACTGGGGGTGCTCGTACCCCTGGGAGTGCAAGATGATATTCCAGGGGGTGCGAAAACTTGGGTTTAGAAATTTCAAAATTATAGTGTATCTGCATAATCCGTTGCCATTATTTCGAACTTTTGTAAAGGGTGCGAGAATATACCAGAAGCGTTCTAGGGGTGCGGGGTACAGAAAAGGTTGGGAACCACTGTTCTAGAGGATGAAGGGTTGGGATTAACCATGGGGTTAATTTCTGGTATTGCAGTTTTGAGAGCACAGTCATGAAAAAGAAATATACTCTAATGCAGTGTTTTCTCAATCTTGGCAATTTTAAGATGACTGGATTTTCCCAAGCTGGTTGAGGAATTCTGGGAGTTGATGTCCACCCACTTTAAACTTGCCAATGTTGAGAAACACTGCTCTAAACTATGATTCCAGACTGTGATTACAGCAAGTTGGGACTGCAAGTTTGGGCAGCATATTAAGCCGAACCTTGGCATGCTTTAGTATATCATATCAAGATAGCTATAATTTTGGAAGATTTTTGGGAGGCAGGGGAGGCCAGCTCCTATTGGATACCAAATTCATAGTGCAGAATGCAGCAGTAGCACTGTTGAAAAATAGCTTCCCAGCCATTGCTCAAATGTGTCAGGCAAAAGAGAGTACAGCACCCCCTAAAGCAGATTGGTTTTTACTGTGGAAAAAGATTAGCATTCAAAACTTTCTCCTACTGTTTAACCTGAAATTTGGTACCCTATAATTACCACAACTGGTTCTAGTTCCACCCTTTGGAGTTGCAGAGCATAAGGTTGCCCCTTCTTCTGCATTACTGCAATTTCTTGTATCCAACATCAACTTGTTAGCACTTAAATAATTACAGGAACATTGTAGCTGGGGAAAAAATATACACCTGTGTAATGATTTTTTTTTCTTCCACCCCACTCCTCAGAGGTCATTGCCTCCCCCCCAGCCTGGAAATCGAAACTAGTTTGTCATTTTTTCAGTCAATTGCACAATCTGCTTGTCTCCTGCTCAGCTTCATAGCCTTCCCCTCCCAGGAATGAGGAGGAGACATCGTAGCAAATACTTGAGCACCACCCAGAATTCCAGTGTTATTTCCTGCCAAACTAGAAGGAATATGAGTCATTCTACATTGCTTCTTAGGCATGTTGAGACAAACCTATAAAGGTATTTGCTTTCATGAAGTCCCTTTCTATAGACCAACCAAAGGAAAGTCACAGTTTCAAGATGCTTGTTCACACTTTGCTGTTCCTGGCATGGTATGCAAGAAACCATAACACCTTGTCACTCAGGGTATTATGTTGACCCACCTTTTTTTTTTATAAAAGAAACCTATACAGGAATTAGAGGGGAGTGAACAATTTGTGTTCACACAGAAATCTTTCTTGTTCTCGTGGCTTTGGCCTGTCCCCATCAGCAAAAGTTCTGTCTAAATGCACAGGATTGAAAAGTTCCAATGTGCTTCTTTTAAGATGGCCAGGCAGGACTATGATAGTGTCTAGCATTTAGTAACATGCCATTACTGACTCACTTATTTTGGCTAGTCTACCTGTTTTTACAAATCACTGGATTTAACTGGCAGCAGTTGATGAGTCTGGGATGCTGCCCATCATCCAAATGCTTCTGCAATATTTCTCAGCAAATCATATGTCATATCGGATGTTCTAGAACAACACCCTCCCAACCTTTTAGGCAACAGGGACCGGTATCGTGTAGAAAGGTTTTTCCACGGACTGGAGGGGGATGTAGTTTCGCATGCTGCCTGCATCCTACTTCGCTTGTTTGCATGGCCCGGTTTCTGGCATGCCACAGCCCGGTGCTGGTCCACGGAAAAAGGGTTGCCCCCCCCCCTGTTCTAGGACACTATGGAAATTTCAAATACTAGAGGGAGAGGCCTCTGACTTAGCTTTCCAAGAAAAACATCTGGGCAAAATGAACTGTCTCATGACACATCTGTCCTCATGACACATCTGTCCTCATGAACTGATTGAAGAAAAGGTACAGTGAATTGAAGTCACACACACTCCTTACTTAGGAGTCTTTGGTACAGGAGCTAACAACCATCACTTGTCTGGAAGCCCAACTATTCATAAGCACAACTGATCATCCCCTTCTTATTGCTGGCTTATATTTCAAAAGGTTCTAAATAGTTGATGAGGCAGGGCTCTCTTTTGCAGGATTTATGCTAACTCTTCCTCTCATTTAAATAATTCTTCCTGTCTATTTACATCAGATATTTTTAATCTATCAAAACAGCTGCTTCCTCAGCTCCATGTGTTTCCTACCATTTAACCCATCCACACGTCCTCTGGAGACACATTTTCTGGTTGTGGGAGTTCCCGAATGGAAATCAAACTAGGAAACAAGGTTTAATGAAAAGAAGGACTAGGGGTGACATAATAGAAATGTTCCAATATCTAAGTGGTTGTCATAAAGAAGCACCAGAGGGCAGAGGGCAGGAAAGAAGCAACGGATGGAAACTAATCAAAGAGAGAAGCAACCTAGAACTAAGGAGAAATTTCCTGAGAGTTAGAACAATCAATCGGTGGAACAGCTTGCCTTTAGAAGATGTGAATGCTGAAGATTTTAAAGAAGAAATTGGATAACCATTTGTATGGAATGGTATAGGGTTTCCTACTTGAGCAGGGGGTTGGACTAGAAGATCTCCAAGGTCCCTTCCAACTCTGTTATTCTGTTATTCTATCTGAATTGGAAAATTCAGGTTCCTCTCCTTTGGATCCTCCCTACCATCCCAAGCACTCCCTATAATGGTAGGCGGGAAAGACCTTGGGAGATAGAGCAAAGTGATGCTGCCTAGGGCATGGTCAGATAAGAGACCCTCACTAGTTTTTTAAGCTGTGAAGAAAATGGTGGGAAATTTGTACTTTCAGACTTGCAAAGTTTGGTTAATGTAGCTTTACAATAAAGTAGAATTAGCTTATCTGGTCATGTTTCCTGTTTGGTGCACATGACAAAGCTGATGCTTGCTCTCCCCAGAGCTTATAAGGAAATCAAGCCAGGATAGCTTCAAAGCATTTCTCTGGAATAACAAATTCAGAAATAACTACCAACTGGATTCAGGACAGTATTTTTTTTAAAAGAGTGACCAAGTGTGTTTGTTTGTTTGTTTGTTTGTTTATATTTCCTTACCAAGGTAAAATAACTGCAGCCAGCCAATATCAGCCCAGCCTATGTCAGATTATCTACAATCTTCTATTTTCTTCCAAATTAGCACTTATTCTCACCTCTACTCCTAAATGTTTTCCGCCAATACAAAGGCTTCCATGCCAATTAGTTATACAATTATTTTTTGTATCAGGGAGTTTTGTCCTCCCCAAAGAGTTAAGCTTTAAGAAAAGTGCTCTATTCATAACTGTCAGTTGGTAACTATTATGGATGGTTTGAAATACCCCATCCCAAGTCAATCACATATCTCCAGTTGCAAAGCTGTGGTGACATACTGTAAAATAATAAATATGCTTATTTTAACACCCTAATATAATTATATCTTTTTCTCTGGTTCTGCTATGGTTGAACATGTATTATTCCAGATATATGGACAGACCACTCACTGTGATCCCTGTCACCCAGCTCATGTTTCTCCTGCCAAGTGCGGACACTTAGCTAAAAGTTAACAACCACGCCACACTTGAAAGGTTTGTAGCAAAAATGCAAGTTTGTCAATAACTCTGATTACCATGAGCCAAAAAGCCATGTTTAGATTCTCTGCTTTTGCTACAGGTCTTCCAAACAATTTGCCTGTCCCATCTCCCACGTAGCTGACTACCTTAGTGAATGGTTTTGCAAGGCAATAGAACAATGCACTGAAATTCATGAAGACAAATTCATGGACTGTGCATATGGAGGAGATGCTTGAAACTTTTCTTTTTTGCCTCTTGATAAATCTTTGCTTCCTTTATGCTGTTTATGAATTCAGGGAGTTCTAGAAACAGAGCCAGGGAGTGAAACTGTAAACTGTGGCATGTTTGAACAGAGAAACTGAATGCTGATTAGCTGATATCTCAGGCTGGGCTGCCTATTCTCTACTCTCAGCTACTGAATGAAAGCTGGGGTGGGGTGGGGCTTGAGGGTGATAATACAGTAAACACTATAGAAATAAAGCATATTGAGGATGTTTTGCACATCAGACTGCATATGGAGGAGCTTAATAAGTTTCCTAAAACAAATCTGATCTCAGGAACATAAAGATTGGGACTCAGAAAACATAATATAGCATAATGGCTTATTACATATACAGTAGTGGCCAAAATTGTGGAAATCTTTTGGGAAAAGATTATTTTTGAGGTTTGATAGCTAATAACACCACTGTTTTGGGGGAGTAGTACCATAAAATTATATATCAATGGAAACATAATTTAATCAAGAATGTAATGCAACAAAGTTTGTTCAATTATCTGTACTGTATTCTATGAAAAGTTATAGCCAAATAACCAGAAAAAGGAAGCACACAACTTGCTTAGGTTGATATCAGGTAGCTTTCCTTCATCTGATTGTAGCCAATGAGCATGAGTGTTTAGAGAGCCAATCAGGTGTCAACTTGTTTTGGTAATGAGCCAATCAGATCACAGTAGAATTCAGTTATTGATGTCATGTATTGAAGCTGAGAGGAGGACATTTGTCAGTGTGTGATGTGATCGCTATCAAGTTGGTTGGGTCTTTTTTTCCCTTTTATTATTATTATTATTATTATTATTATTATTTTAATTTCTATACCGCCCTTCTCCCGCAGGACTCAGGGCGGTGCACAGCACACTAAAAACAGATACAATAACAATATACAAAAATAAAACCCTTCTAAAACCAAATTAAAAACCAAATATTAGAGGCTGTGTTCCAATTAAAATTATACTTAAAATCGTCCCTAAATAAAATCCTCCTTAGGTCAGGCCCGCTTGCTGGAAAAGCCATGTCTTGAGGGCGCGGCGGAAAGTAAGGAGATCCGGAATCATCCGNTGCCATCTTGTCCTTTTTGTCCACACAATTATAGCATATTATAGCATAATACAGTTTACAGAAGGAATCTTAACTCTTCCTACAATGGAGCATTTTCTTTAATTTGCTATGCAAAATCCAGTTTGGCCCTTAAGTCAACAAAGAGGCTGGTTATCTGGAAGCACCTTCTGCTCACAGCCTTTCTAAGTAGACCAGAAAATAACCAAAAGCTTTCAATATATAGGGGTTGTAGGTCTTAAAACACATCCTATCATTTCAACGAGACAAAATCAATGGGATCGTAAATAGTTAGAACTCAAAACCTTCAAGAGATTCACAAAGAGTTTCATGGCATTACAACTAAAATGCTGACTGGTCTTTCAAATTAAAATTCAATTTAAGCCCTCTCATTTGTTAATCATACATTACCAGAGCAGTAGCAAGTTCTAGAATAAATTAATATTATGGAATGAAAACTGTGTGATGATCCTCCAAAGAAAGGAGGGATATTGATACATAATCATTATGTGAAAATAATACTGTTGGCAATATGTAGGGAAATGAACCAGCCTTTCCAGAAAAATTGGTTGATACTGCAACAAAATGCTATTTAATTAATTTTATTCAATCTAGATGTTGTTCTTCAAAGGAAGCTTTTATGTTTCAGGAACATCATATTTTTATAGACGCATAAACTGTGTTTGCAGAACAGGCCCATACATGAGTAAGCAATGTCACTCTTTCTCGGGCAGTCTCCCACTTTTTTTTTCTTACTCTTCCAAGAACACCCTAAAAAAGCCCCAAACAGGTGATGGTTCAACTTGAGCTACATGTACCATAGCAGCAGATTTGGTCTGTTCTTGCTACCAACCCGCTTTCTAGAGCAGGGGTTCTGAACTGGGGGTGCTCGCACCCCCTGGGGGTGCAAGATGATATTCCAGGGGGTGCAAAAACTTGGATTTAGAAATTTCAAAATTATAGTGTATCTGCATAATCTGTTGCCATTATTTCAAACTTTTGTAAAGGGTGCGAGAATATACCAGAAGCGTTCTAGGGGTGCGGGGTACAGAAAAGGTTGGGAACCACTGTTCTAGAGGATGAAGGGTTGGGATTAACCATGGGGTTAATTTCTGGTATTGCAGTTTTGAGAGCACAGTCATGAAAAAGAAATATACTCTAATGCAGTGTTTTCTCAATCTTGGCAATTTTAAGATGACTGGATTTTCCCAAGCTGGTTGAGGAATTCTGGGAGTTGATGTCCACCCACTTTAAACTTGCCAATGTTGAGAAACACTGCTCTAAACTATGATTCCAGACTGTGATTACAGCAAGTTGGGACTGCAAGTTTGGGCAGCATATTAAGCCGAACCTTGGCATGCTTTAGCATATCATATCAAGATAGCTATAATTTTGGAAGATTTTTGGGAGGCAGGGGAGGCCAGCTCCTATTGGATACCAAATTCATAGTGCAGAATGCAGCAGTAGCACTGTTGAAAAATAGCTTCCCAGCCATTGCTCAAATGTGTCAGGCAGAAGAGAGTACAGCACCCCCTAAAGCAGATTGGTTTTTACTGTGGAAAAAGATTAACATTCAAAACTTTCTCCTACTGTTTAACCTGAAATTTGGTACCCTATAATTACCACAACTGGTTCTAGTTCCACCCTTTGGAGTTGCAGAGCATAAGGTTGCCCCTTCTTCTGCATTACTGCAATTTCTTGTATCCAACATCAACTTGTTAGCACTTAAATAACTACAGGAACATTGTAGCTGGGGAAAAAAATATACACCTGTGTAATGATTTTTTTTTCTTCCACCCCACTCCTCAGAGGTCATTGCCTCCCTCCCCCAGCCTGGAAATCGAAACTAGTTTGTCATTTTTTCAGTCAATTGCACAATCTGCTTGTCTCCTGCTCAGCTTCATAGCCTTCCCCTCCCAGGAATGAGGAGGAGACATCGTAGCAAATACTTGAGCACCACCCAGAATTCCAGTGTTATTTCCTGCCAAACTAGAAGGAATATGAGTCATTCTACATTGCTTCTTAGGCATGTTGAGACAAACCTATAAAGGTATTTGCTTTCATGAAGTCCCTTTCTATAGACCAACCAAAGGAAAGTCACAGTTTCAAGATGCTTGTTCACACTTTGCTGTTCCTGGCATGGTATGCAAGAAACCATAACACCTTGTGACTCAGGGTATTATGTTGACCCACCTTTTTTTTATAAAAGAAACCTATACAGGAATTAGAGGGGAGTGAACAATTTGTGTTCACACAGAATTTTTTCTTGTTCTCGTGGCTTTGTCCTGTCCCCATCAGCAAAAGTTCTGTCTAAATGCACAGGATTGAAAAGTTCTATGTGCTTCTTTTAAGATGGCCAGGCAGGACTATGATAGTGTCTAGCATTTAGTAATATGCCATTACTGACTCACTTATTTTGGCTAGTCTACCTGTTTTTACAAATCACTGGATTTAACTGGCAGCAGTTGATGAGTCTGGGATGCTGCCCATCATCCAAATGCTTCTGCAATATTTCTCAGCAAATCATATGTCATATCGGATGTTCTAGAACAACACCCTCCCAACCTTTTAGGCAACAGGGACCGGTACCGTGTAGAAAGGTTTTTCCACGGACTGGAGGGGGATGTAGTTTCGCATGCTGCCTGCATCCTACTTCGCTTGTTTGCATGGCCCGGTTTCTGGCATGCCACAGCCCGGTGCTGGTCCACGGAAAAAGGGTTGCCCCCCCCTGTTCTAGGACACTATGGAAATTTCAAATACTAGAGGGAGAGGCCTCTGACTTAGCTTTCCAAGAAAAACATCTGGGCAAAATGAACTGTCTCATGACACATCTGTCCTCATGACACATCTGTCCTCATGAACTGATTGAAGAAAAGGTACAGTGAATTGAAGTCACACACACTCCTTACTTAGGAGTCTTTGGTACAGGAGCTAACAACCATCACTTGTCTGGAAGCCCAACTATTCATAAGGACAACTGATCATCCCCTTCTTATTGCTGGCTTATATTTCAAAAGGTTCTAAATAGTTGATGAGGCAGGGCTCTCTTTTGCAGGATTTATGCTAACTCTTCCTCTCATTTAAATAATTCTTCCTGTCTATTTACATCAGATATTTTTAATCTATCAAAATATCTATCAGATATTTTTAATCTATTCCTCAGCTCCATGTGTTTCCTAACATTTAACCCATCCACATGTCCTCTGGAGACACATTTTCTGGTTGTGGGAGTTCCCGAATGGAAATCAAACTAGGAAACAAGGTTTAATGAAAAGAAGGACTAGGGGTGACATAATAGCAATGTTCCAATATCTAAGTGGTTGTCATAAAGAAGAGGGGGTCAACTTATTCTCCAAAGCGCCTGAAGGCAGGAGAAGAAGCAATGGATGGAAACTAATCAAAGAGAGAAGCAACCTAGAAGTAAGGAGAAATTTCCTGAGAGTTAGAACAATCAATCAGTGGAAAAGCTTGCCTTTAGAAGATGTGAATGCTGAAGATTTTAAAGAAGAAATTGGATAACCATTTGTATGGAATGGTATAGGGTTTCCCACTTGAGCAGGGGGTTGGACTAGAAGATCTCCAAGGTCCCTTCCAACTCTGTTATTCTGTTATTCTATCTGAATTGGAAAATTCAGGTTCCTCTCCTTTGGATCCTCCCTACCATCCCAAGCACTCCCTATAATGGTAGGTGGGAAAGACCTTGGGAGATAGAGCAAAGTGATGCTGCCTAGGGCATGGTCAGAAAAGAGACCCTCACTAGTTTTTTTAAGCTGTGAAGAAAATGGTGGGAAATTTGTACTTTTAGACTTGCAAAGTTTGGTTAATGTAGCTTTACAATAAAGTAGAATTAGCTTATCTGGTCATGTTTCCTGTTTGGTGCACATGACAAAGCTGATGCTTGCTCTCCCCAGAGCTTGTAAGGAAATCAAGCTAGGACAGCTTCAAAACATTTCTCTGGAATAACAAATTCAGAAATAACTACCAACTGGATTCAGGACAGTATTTTTTTTTAAAAGAGTGACCATGTGTGTGTGTTTGTTTGTTTGTTTATATTTCCTTACCAAGGTAAAATAACTGCAGCCAGCCAATATCAGCCCAGCCTATGTCAGATTATCTACAATCTTCTACTTTCTTCCAAATTAGTACTTATTCTCACCTCTACTCCTAAATGTTTTTCGCCAATACAAAGGCTTCCATGCCAATTAGTTATACAATTATTTTTTGTATCAGGGAGTTTTGTCCTCCCCAAAGAGTTAAGCTTTAAGAAAAGTGCTCTGTTCATAACTGTCAGTTGGTAACTATTATGGATGGTTTGAAATACCCTGTCCCAAGTCAATCACATATTTCCAGTTGCAAAGCTGTGGTGACATACTGTAAAATAATAAATATGCTTATTTTAACACCCTAATATAATTATATCTTTTTCTCTGGTTCTGCTATGGTTGAACATGTATTATTCCAGATATATGGACAGACTACTCACTGTGATCCCTATTACCCAGCTCATGTTTCTCCTGCCAAGTGCAGACACTTAGCTAAAAGTTAACAACCACGCCACACTTGAAAGGTTTGTAGCAAAAATGCAAGTTTGTCAATAACTCTGATTACCATGAGCCAAAAAGCCATGTTTAGATTCTCTGCTTTTGCTACAGGTCTTTCAAACAATTTGCCTGTCCCATCTCCCACGTAGCTGACTACCTTAGTGAATGGCTTTGCAAGGCAATAGAACAATGCACTGAAATTCATGAAGACAAATTCATGGACTGTGCATATGGAGGAGATGCTTGAAATTTTTCTTTTTTGCCTCTTTATAAAACTTTTCTTCCTTTGTGCTGCTTATGAATTCAGGGAGTTCTAGAAACAGAGCCAGAGAGTGAAACTGTAAACTGTGGCATGTTTGAACAGAGAAACTGAATGCTGATTAGCTGATATCTCAGGCTGGGCTGCCTATTCTCTACTCTCAGCTACTGAATGAAAGCTGAGCTGGGGTGGGGTGGGGCTTGAGGGTGATAATACAGTAAACACTATAGAAATAAAGCATATTGAGGATGTTTTGCACATCAGACTGCATAGGGAGGAGCTTAATAAGTTTCCTAAAACAAATATGATCTCAGGAACATAAAGATTGGGACTCAGAAAACATAATATAGCATAATGGCTTATTACATATACAGTAGTGGCCAAAATTGTGGAAACCTTTTGGGAAAAGTTTATTTTTGAGATTTGATAGCTAATAACACCACTGTTTTTGGGGAGTAGTACCATAAAATTATATATCAATGGAAAGATAATTTAATTAAGAACGTAATGCAACATAGTTTGTTCAATTATCTGTACTGTATTCTATGAAAAGTTATAGCCAAATAACCAGAAAAAGGAAGCACAACTTGCTTAGGTTGATATCAGGTAGCTTTCCTTCATCTGATTGTAGCCAATGAGCATGAGTGTTTAGAGAGCCAATCAGGTGTCAACTTGTTTTGGCAATGAGCCAATCAGATCACAGTAGAATTCAGTTATTGATGTCATGTAATTGAAGCTGAGAGGAGGACATTTGTCAGTGTGTTGTGTGATCACTAGCAAGTTGGTTGGGCTTTTCCCCCCTTTCATTTAGAGAGCTTGTAAAACGTAATAAAATTAAAGTAATGGTGCAAAGAGTTGACTGGTTGCCCAGAAAGGGATGTAAAATAGTATTATTAAGTGAACAAGGCTACAGTTATAAAGAAATTAGAAGAAAAATTGGTGGAAACGTAACCAAAGGTGGCATTTCTACTGTATACTTTTCCCAAAAGGTTTCCACAATTTTGGCCACTACTGTAGTGTATCTGAGTAGCATTCCTAAATTCAAAGGCAAAACGTTATTTCGGAGCATGCAAAGGACAAACTTCCTTAAAGCAGCAGGATCTCCTGAGATCATCCTTCACCTATGGAGGAGATCTCTTGATCCTAGGAAAAGATGTCCTTAGATTAAGGAGAGGCAAAGAGATACTAGTTGCAGCCCCCTGTGTGCTCCAAACCCACATTTTGTGTCTTTGGACCACTGGGATGTGTGGTCTATCTGGGGCTGCCTTTGAACACAACTCAAGCTATAGCTAGAATGCAGCCGCATGAGTAGTTATGGATATCCTCTCCCATACACTCATGGAATACCACTACTATACAAGCAACACTAGTTGCCAATGGGCTTCCAAGGTGCTGGTTCTCACTTATAAAGTTCTTCATAACACAGGTCTCCTATTTCTTCTGCCCATCCAATAAGACCTGATTGAGTTGACCTTTTCCAGCTTCCATCATTCAAGTACAATTCTATCTTGTTGGACAAGCCGATGTGTGCCTCCTCTGCCACTTTTCAGAACAGCATTCTTCCTGACATCCCCGGCTTTGACCCTGCCTGCCTTTTAAAAAGCCTTGAGGATCCACCTCATCCTTCAGGTACTGAATCAGAAACCCATCTTAATTGTTTGAATGCATAAACTACATTTTCAGCTTATTTGCTGTCTTGGCTGTTTTTTTCATTGCCCTGAGCTGCATGACAAGCAGGCAGGCATAATAAATAAATGGATAAATTCAGTGGATAAATTCAGAGCACTGCCCAGCCATGTTACATAGACTGTAAAACAGAGAAACCAGACTTTCCCAGACTAAAGCCCACTGCATATGTTGGGAATTTGCTCACATTTGAGGGAATTTTGGGAAGGCAATCCCAGTTAGTCTAAACTGGTGTTTCTCAACCACAGCAATCTTAAGTTTCCTGGATGTCAAATCCCAGAATTCCCCAGCCAGAATGCTGAGGGTTGAAGTCCACACATCTTATAGTTGCTGAGGTTGAGAAACACTGGTCTACACCACCCATGTTAGTTGCCTTTTGTTTTGGTGAAGAAAACACAATTGACAACACAAAAAAGCAAATAACAGATTTAGAATATACAGACTCAGCTGAATATAAAGCCATATGCATCTAACTATGGATGTTCTAGATGTAAAGTAGGAAGAAATATATTGTCAGGTTAATAAAGACATTCTACATTTTCAGAGGTGTTTCTTTGCATCGTAGCTCAATTCTACACCTTTCTGGAATCCAGGTCATGTTTATTGAAATTACCTGAGAAAACTATCAAAACAAAGCCACGTTGCTGATCTTTATCAGAAAGCCCACATTTCAAGGACAGCCCATAAAGGAAAATGGATAAAATTTATCATAGCTGTTCTTGAGGACCATTGTATTTTAGTTTAGAATAGAATGTGCTTTATATGTTAAAAAAAATGAAATCTTACTACTTAGCATTATTAGTAAAAGTATTTCTCGCAGGCTGAAATCCTGGACAGCTTCTTCTTCTTAATTGACTCGGTTTTTGCAATAAAATAATGATTTAAAAGCCACAATTACTGCATTCACATTGTGCACTAAACAGAACCAAGTATGATTAACATGATTAGGGAATGTAACCATAGTGTCAGTAAGTACAAGACAGTTTCCTCCATCGATATGGTAGAACTCTCTCCTAGTGAAAGTATTCAGCACAGAAGTATTGTGCACATTAAGGCTACACCCTTGCCCACATCATGCATACATCAGCCAGGATTGCAAACCAAATCCTTTTCAGTGTTTATTGCAGGCATATATACTGCAAATCAGTGGAATTCTTGAAACATTTCTAGTTCAGGTGGGTGGGTTTTATAATATCACCATGGATTTCTTTATCCCCTGTATATCTTTTCCTGAGAAGCCCACAGCACCATGTTAACACACTATAGGACTAATTCTCAGATAAATATATGTAAGAATGCTGCACAAGGAGTATGCAATGAAACAGTCCCACATAATTTACATTCAAGAACTCTCTTATCTGATAGAGTTTTAATTTTGACAAAGTACTAACATTGTACATTCACTTCAGCTACATACTTCTTATTGCATATTTATTGCAGAAATGAGGTGTAATCTAGAAAAGTAAAGAAACAATATTACACCTGCAACTAGCTTCAAGATAAGCCACCTGATTAGCTTCAAGAAAGTCACCTAAACAATCACATTCTTCATAATGCTCTGGATAAACTACCAATCAAAATGCAGCAGGTGCTATACCATAACATCAGTGAATTCAATTGTATAATTTGAGAATTAAAGCAAAATCCTGTAGCCAAGATTATTTTTCAATTCTGCTACCTTGGAGTAGAACCTAATGAATTCTCTCTTTTCAATTGTCATTTGAGTGGAGACCTTTTCTCTAGGCTTTTCACTAGCTCAGAGTATTATTAGGCTCCAAAATATATTCAACAAATCCATAGTTAGGCAATATAATAAGAGGGCAAAATAGATGCTGGCAATGAATGGAAAGACTGCAGTAAATGTTTTCCTTTGTAACAAAGTATTTCCACCATTTTCTCTTGCTCTTCCCAAACTTCAGAAGAAAACAAGCGAAATTCAGATGGATGAGAAAATTTAAAGAGGACAAAAATCAGAGGAATGAACTCCTAATACAGTACAGCCATCAGGAACTGAACATTCTGGGTTCAATGGTTGGGAGAAGAGTTCAAAAACGAGTGGCGGGAATGAGGAATAGAATCTCCTGGAAGACTGTATGGTTGATGGAACCAAGCAATGTTCTAATCATTGCAATATTTTGTTGCTAGTCTAAGAAGTTCATAATAATAGGAAAATCATTTCTATAAGTGCTGCTCCTTCTGTTGTGTCAAAATGACTCCACCTTTCAACAAGATAGAGGGATCTAAAAATTCAGGGGAGGCATAAATTTTGAAAAGTGTAAAATAGTTAAGAAAGAAAATAAACAGGAAAAAAAACCCAAAACCCTGAAGCTACCATAGCATGGAGAATTGATATCTGTGATAATTGATATCTGATAATTGATATCTGGGATGGATACACTGTTGGCAGCTGTACCTACTGTACAAGCAATCAAGATTACAAATCACATCTTTTCTGGAGCACAGTTCCACCTGGGACTTCAGCAGACAAGCCTTCCAAAAGTAACATCTTTTTCTTCTCAAAAAGGAAATAGGATTCAGTAAATTGAGCATACCCATTCCTCTCAACATTTCAGAAAATAAAACAAAACCAGATTTTCATATTAAACTTCACCCATTCTAGGATTTAGCCTATTGCTGAATCACTTCCTGGCTGTTGGCTGTTTCCTTTGCAACACTCATAGTTTTTTTGCTTTAAAAATATGAGAGTTAATCATTCTAATGCTAATTATAATATACTTTATCAACTGTGTGTGTACTATATATGAAATAGCAGGCTGGATATTGTACAACATTTCAGATTCAGGTATATTATCTATCTACATACAGAAGCAGTAGACACAAAGTGCAGCGTTACTTATGCATTTATCTAAGATCAAACTTATTAAAATTGACAGATTTTACTTTTTACTAGACTGTTAGCATTATGAAATTTTCTTCTGGAGACTAATTAAGTTCCTCATAAAGTTGCCACCTTTCACCAGACCAGGGACAAAATGGAGAGAACAATTGGGTAGAGACGAAAACAATTAACCAATATCCAACTATTGACTATCCTGAGTGATTTTGACTCATTCATTCTCTCTTGGTCCAGCCAACATCACAAGGTGGTTGTTGGGGGTGGTGGAAATAGGAAGATTTGAGCTCCCAAAGGAAAAGTGAGAAATTAACAAATTAATACCTCTCTGATAATATATTTTTCCTCACTTTTTCAGGTACTTATTCTGTTAGTATGATGCAAAAAGAATTACATGCTTCTCAGAGTTGTAGCGATGCCAGTAAAAAAGCGATACAATATTCCACTGATAACTCCCAATATGATTTTTGGAATATAAGATTCTTAGTCTCTCTCTAAAAAAAAGCAGCCAAATCTATCTGACGACCAAAAGATGGATTATATTTCCAAAGTGCATGTCTAGTACAAAATATTGGTAAGAATTAAACTAATGGAAAATAGAAAAGAGGGTGAACGTGTTTGAAATGCCAAATCCATGCTGTCTATGTGCACATTCTTTTTTAAAAAATGTCTGACCATTAAACAAATGTAACCAATATAATTTCAAACAATAAGGAGTCTGGAAATCTTTTCAAAATAGAACTAGTGTATGTCCATTGTACGTATTTTCTTCCACTACATAGGACAGTCATTGTAACATAGTACCTCTTTTAAGATTGCCTTGCTTTAGAGATCTTGACTGCTTTACAAGTTTCTCTATGGGAAAAAGAAAAAAGCTATAAGGTTGTCCAGTCCTAAAGCCCCTCAGGCATATTAAACTAGAAGCCCTAGAATTGCCATCCAGCATGGTTACTGGATTGGGAAAAGCTGATGGGGGGCTATGAGAGAAAGAGAATTCTCGTTCAACTTTGGCCTATTTGCACCAGGGGCAAAAACAGATTTTAGTTTTCATGTATCCTGTTAGACAAATAATACTTTCACTTTTTCCTTGCAATCTATTTAAGCAACTAGGAAGGAACCTGGACTGTTTTTATTAAACAGGAAAAAATGATTTTCCTTAGCATCTTGGTGACTATCTTACCATGTAATCCTATGTATGCCTCTTCATAAATAAATCCCACTGAATTCAGTGGGGTTATGCCCCACAAGTAGGCAGAAGACTGAATCCTTAGCCCTTATATTATTTAAGGTTTTTTTTTAAAAAAAGAGAAGATATATGTGGGCAATCGCGGTTCTTGCTTTCCCTTTAGGTTTACTGTATTAACACCAGATCTTATTCAACTCTGCTAAAAAGAAAAATGTCGGAATCAACAACTTACTTGAACTGCTTGGTTGGGGACCCTTTGTTTGGGGAGCTTGGCGAGCCTTTGCCCACCCCTTTGAACATCTCGGCGTTATCCTGGGAAACTCCCTGTTGCTGATATTGGGAAGGATCTTGATGGGAGGCCTGAGTGTGCTGTAGCTCTTTCTGCCTGCTGCTCCTGTTCAGTTGACCTGACAGGAAAGATTGAGAAGGTGTGCACATTGTTAAAAGCGGACTCTGGAAGGCTCCTCCCCAAAGTGCAGGTGATCAACAGCAGTGATGAAAACTTGCTAAAAAAAAAAAGAGAGACTAGAAAAACCAGTTTATGACTGAATGAGTAAAAGCCAGAGGGAGAGTGGGAGACCCCACCCTGGTACTCAGAAAAATGTGCCTCTGACCAAGCAGAGACTTTCCTAGCTACGTTCACACGGTTTTCAACAGCCATTTCCTGCAATATCTTTTTTTGCCTGCAAAGGCTAATCTCATTGTAAATCATATTTGTCTATAGTAAAGAATAAAGTGCAACTCTGTTCATGCCTAATGCACAGAATAGACAGCCCATCTACAAACTTGTTGTCCAAGCAATATAATCATGTTGAGAGAGATATTCTACATTATTATATACTTGGCTATCTATTATGGAAGTATTTTCCTATAGGGAGCAAGTATTCCATAAAGCAGGCTTAATTAAGAGCCAGTGCCTTGGAAATAAATCTATTTGCTACAATATCAGCCACATTGGAAACCTATGGTTGTAAGGAAAGGTTATATTTTAGTTATACTTGGAGTGCCCGATAGGAATACTCCTTTAACATTATGTTAGACCACCATCTCTGTCAGGAATGTGAAGATCATACCATACCAATTGGCTTTCCATGTTAATTTATAAAGTGATTGCCATGTTGGTACAACTACCAGCTCTTGGCTATAAAGTTTTGGAAGATTACTAGATGGTAACATAGTGCCAATATACAGTATATATATTTTTCTGTGTCTCTTTGTTATCTACTGGTAGCCATTCATATTTCTGCAGCCTCAAGTTGGTAGTTCTGGGCATTACCAATCACAAACATGAATTTATCTGAAGTCAGATTAGCAAAAGAGGCTCCTTACTGGCTCTGGCCTCTGTGTCATCCCTCCAATATTTTATGTAGCCATCCACATTTTTATATACTAAAAAAATCTTACGGGGCCCTTATAGAACTCAGGAACATTTTTGGAAATGACAATGTTGAGATTGGATTTTAGTTTTGCAGCATTCCACCTTCCTACTTAATGGTCTTTAAACATATATCAAAATATTTGAAAAGCCAGGTGAGACACAACTCCTGGCAAGCCCCAAGGGAATTCTACATAAATATGGTGCTCAACAATAGGGATTTAAGAAATAAAATGCCTCAATAATCTAGTTGAATTCAGTGTGTTATGAACAAACTTTATTTGGTTTCAATCTAAAATGGGCTGAAGAGCAATACACAGTATATACATAGTTTTTATAGACTAATACACAACACACACACACTACATAACACATACAGTATTATACTCTAACAAAAAGCTCAGCACAAGGAAGCAATGTCGAAACAACTGGAAATTGAGTTCTACAGACTATGTGGCCCCAGTTGCATTATTTGGAAGTCTCTAAAAAAGAATTTATTCCTGACTTAGGTATATCCTCTGCCTCCATTCTCCTGACATGCCATGCAACATCCCTGACTGGTCTTTCCCAAACTCACGTCTGCCAAAGGGGTTGACTTCCACCATTCCTTGCCCAGGCAGGCCTAAATTACATCAACAACACAATATACCCTGAAGTTTCTTATGGAGCAGCAGGCAAAAAGCATTGATGCCTTGATTTCTTTTACTATTTATCCCTTTTCTACTGATTTTCTGTAACAGAAAAGAGTCTGTCCAATTACAAACAAACAAAACCTCCCTGCAGCTGTCAAGTTCCCAGACACAAAACTCACTTGGTGAACCAGTTTAATTTGCCTTGCAGGGATGTTGTGAGGATAAAGGCTGAATAGGAAGGTAATAAAGAATAAAACAAATATATTGGCCAACATTCTAGCATTACAGTATTTATTACTATCTATCAAGTCTATCCCATTGGTGTCACACATCTTATTTTATATTTATTGTTTCTACTGCTGATTTTCCAAATATATGCATTTGGAAGACCAGCGTATTTAGTATATTCACTGAGCCTGGGCATTCATTTGTGGACCTTCCTGTGTTATCTAAAGAAAAGCTAGTTTTGTGGAATACACAGCCCCAGCCCATAGCACAATAGTAAGATGAGTTGGCAACTTGCAGCCTTCTTCACAGATTGCTAGAACCAATGATTCAGTGATATTGAATTCACTCCATAGATATCAGATTTGAAGTGTTTTCATTCTAAAGTTCCCCAAATACACACACACAAACACACGGAGGGAGAGAGGGAGGGAGAGAGAGAGAGAACATCCTATGATACTTTCATATGATAGTAGATAGGTCCATCAATGACCTACTTTTTGGTTTCAACAGATTTAACACTCCTCTTTGCAACTATGTAAGCAAACTGCACTAGCTATTTCTTTCCGCCTTCCAGGTGGAGCAAGTTTAGTCAACATTGGCATTAGTGGTTTGCTAAGCCCCTTTTGGCTTTG
>NW_015387212.1:191141-195703 GCF_001527695.2 Protobothrops mucrosquamatus
GAGAGAGAGAACATCCTATGATACTTTCATATGATAGTAGATAGGTCCATCAATGACCTACTTTTTGGTTTCAACAGATTTAACACTCCTCTTTGCAACTATGTAAGCAAACTGCACTAGCTATTTCTTTCCGCCTTCCAGGTGGAGCAAGTTTAGTCAACATTGGCATTAGTGGTTTGCTAAGCCCCTTTTGGCTTTGGTGATCAATGCCATCTGTGATACAACTGATATGGGTGTGTAGGAAAAATGCAACTCATTTTTCATCTGAATTCAAGAAATGCCAAGAATCTGAGTAGAAAGAAAAGTCTTGCCAGAAATAATATCAGAGCATGACACTCGTTCACAGGAAAAATAAACATAGAACTCAAATGGTTTTTGTGTGTGTTTTGTGTCATTTTCTGGGGCACACCTAGAGAGAAATTTGAAATTTAAGTTGAAGAAGTGAGGCATATGGGTGTTAATCTAGATGGCAGAATCTAAAGTTATCCATGGGGGTTTTAATTAGACCTTTTTTGCACTGCTTGGGGAAAAAAATTAGAGCATTTTGTTGAATGCTGGATATGAATGCAAATGCTTCAGATGTGTTCAGGATTCAGGGTGTTTATGTGCATTCACAAATTGCTTGTAGCAGGGATTCTTACAGCATTTCTGCTAGAGTAGCCATAGCTAAGCTGCAGAAAATCTGGGAGACCACGAGATAGAAGCAAAGACTTAGCATTTTCTGTACCAATTAATATCAACTGGATTTTTGTAGATCACAAATGGCAACCCTGCTCATTTTAAACATGTTGTATTAGTGCATCTCTTTAAGATAAGATACAACATAATACCCCAACCTGATGCCTTTTAGAGTTTAGGGGCTCAGTTCCCATAGTTTCCAGTAAATACTATGTAGCTGAAAGCCATTGAGATTGTGTTTGTTGTGTCACAGAAGGATGAGATACAGTATTATGTGATAAACATCCATATCTTAGGATTTTTGTAAAAAAATAATGTGTTGGAAACAAAGAGGTACAAAATCCTGTATCATGTATTTTGCATTTCTCTTTGCCATCTGATCTGGCCACAGCTGGAGACCAGAGGAAGGGTACCAGATGCATTAGTGGTTCAATGTTAAATGTTCCCAAATATTTCTTTGATTATTTTTCCAATTTTCTCATCATCAGAGAACAGTACAAGCACAAAATAGGAAGTGATTATGTCTTGATCTAACAATATTTTTGGATATCAAAACCAATTTTTACATGCCAATTTAAGAGAAAACCAGCCATTAGTAGATGATACTAATAGGCATATAAAATGAAAATGAAGAACTCTTTAGTTTTTCTTGGACCAGTTCCTACATGGGCATACATTGCATCTTCTGACCTGAGTATTCAATCATTCCTACTCTAGAAAGTCTGCATTAGCTTTTATTAGAAGAAAATCTAATTCAGTGAAAATCCCCTGTCTATAACATTAAACCTCTAACATTTGTTTCATAGAAGTGATCATTAAATACTCCCACTACTAATGTGAAGATTATATTATGAAAGAGTAGACAATGAGAAAGGGAACTGATTGCACCTTATTGTATCACACTGGCTCAGATTGTCAGCTAAATTTAAATGTATTTTATGAGCTGACAATTAACACCCACCCTCTCCAATACCAGGGTCAGAATCCATTTTGAATATAGCTGCCTGTTCCCATCTGCTTCTGAAAATGCTACTTTCATAGTTATAGACAGTGCTTTTTTTCTAAAAAAAAAAAAAAAAGTAGTGGAACTCACACATGTCATAGAACCCGCCTTGCCTACCCTACAAGGTTCCATCCAAAAAAGGTGCCGGAACTCCGTTCTGGGCATTCTATGAGAAAAAAAGCCCTGGTTATAGAAACCTGCCCTTGGCCTTAATGATTAATATACTCCAACTTTTTTTTTAAACAGGATACTTCTAAAAAGCATATAAGAGCATAGAATCATAGGGCTGATATTCTTTCCAGCTGATATTTGCAAGCCCAACATATCTGCAGTGTGCCAGTTTAGGGACGAGTGTCTGAGAGAATCTTTTTAAAGGCAAGAAAAGTGACCTAATGATGGAATTTGGGCAAGTAGTCTAACTGGAAGGACTGCAATGTCAGTGAGTTTCTATGCATACTAGGCAGAAATCATTCTATATTGTGCTTGTTGAGCAGGATCTGGCAAAAATAACAGAGGGTGTTGCAAATAAAGCCTTTAGGCACCTACTGAGCGCAACAAAATATTGTGCATAACAAAAGAAGACAGAAGGCTTCAGGTAAAGGAATAAGAGATGATGTTTCCAGTAGCAATTGTATTTGATGGTTATAATTATAAACCTTTTGCAAAACTGCTCAAAATCTCACAAAGGGATAAAGAATATCTATGGTTTTTACAAAAATAGCACAGTTGTTTACCCATTCTTGGCATAATATGATACCCTGCCTTTAAGAGTTCTTGGTCCTATGCAGTCTATTTCTGGTAGGTACATCTACATAGGAACATTGGAAGGTTTTGAAAGGAAGAGATTAAAAGCAAGAGTAATCAACATCATTGGTTATCAGCTTCATTACTATAACTTAGTTATTGCAAAAGATAAGGTTTATGAGGAAATACTGCAATATTCTGAGATGTTTTGCTTTTAAAAAAAGGGCAAGTCTAAATATATAATTTCATAAATTTTTACTTATTTTTATTAGTGGCATGTAAGAATCGGAAAGCAGTTTGCTTAGTGCAGAGGTCTTCAAACTTGGCCCTTTTATGACTTGTGGACTTCAACTCCCAGAATTCCTCAGCCAGCATGCCTGGCTGAGGAATTCTGGGAGTTGAAGTCCACAAGTCATAAAAGGGCCAAATTTGAAGACCTTTGGTTTAGTGGATATGTCTGTCTACCTAAATTTGTAGTATTCTAAATGTCTTCACAAATCCAGTCAATGCATTTTGAGACCTGTAGGCTTGCATTTTTAGTGGGAAACCCCACACATGAAGAAGAAAAGAAAAGGGATGAAGCAGGATCACTTTGTTAGGACTATGCTTATGGGAAGGTGTCCCTTACTGGGTTTAATGAAAGAAAGAAATTAATCCAATAACCCGTGGTAGCTTAACCAAGTCTTTTAACTGCTGGCTAAAGGAGTTCAATATCTTAAAATTAACATCAACCCATAGGAGACATTTATTATTTATTTATATTCTGAATTTATTCTTTTTACAAATAACTCATTGGTTAGAGAGTGGGATACCAGAAAAAGGTTATAACTTTCTACTCAATTCTTTTGATGCTTGCCAAATTTTGTAAAATGAAGATATACCTTGCAGCTTATATGACTAGCAAAAGCTACCACTAGGAAGCAATAGAAACTAATTATTACTGATTGTTTTTTAAACACATGAATCCAGACAACATGCTGTTTGTTAAATACTAAAGAATGTTATTTTATAAAATCAATTATATTGACGAAATCATTCGTCTATTTTTAGTTTTTTTTTAAATCATATATATATATATATATATATATATATATATATATATATATATATATATATATATATATATATATATATATATATATATATATATATATATATATATATATATAAAATATATAATATATATATAAATGGTTGCTTTAAGTGGCAGATGGTTCTCCTGGGCTATTTCTCCTAAATTTTCTAACTGTTCCCTTCTTTCAGAATGTGTGTGCTGGTAGCCATCTACTGACTTTCTATTGGCTTGCGCTATCTGTCCATACTGTTTTATGTTTGATGCTGTTGCTATATTGTTTCTGTTTTGCTTTGGGGGTTTTAAAAAAAAATTGCTTTTGTTTTTATTCTGGTCTGCTAAAATAGAGAATTGATTCATTGATCAACTGACATGGTTACATTATGACATGGATTGTCAATGTTATAGTTAGTTCCCTCGGGGCTACCACAGACCTAAAGTTTTGATACATTGAGTATTTAATATCGAGATAGGCAGGATGCTCAGGAAAGTAGAACTAAAAAAATAAAGCAAAGCACTGACTGGATTTATACATTAAACAAAATGGTATGTTTTAAGATGAAATAGACACACTAGACTAGAGAATTGCAGTGACCTAGTTCATACATAACTTTGGCTCTACTTCATGGTTTTCAGAGTACAGCAGCCTAGGTTTTATATAACATTAAGCAATAATCAGACTACAATACATTATAGAATAGGATATTATGGCTTACGTATACACCTCCCTTGTTCAATAATTTTCTCCATCCTGTTTAACTATGCAGTGGAAAGTTGGAGCAAATTACAGATGTGCAATTTTGTGCACAATGGGTTCTAGCTAAATTGACTTTTGCCAGCCTAGTGCTCTCCAATTACAGCCACATGGCTAACTTGTTTGGAAAATACTGGTAGTCCTTGACTTACAGCAGTTCATTTAGTGACCGTTTGAAGTTACAACGGCACTGAAAAAAGTGACTTATGGACATTTTTTCACATAACATTGTAGCATCCCCATGGTCACATGATCAAAATTCAGATGCTTGGCAACTGACTCATATTTATGATGGTTTCAGTGTCCTGGGG
>NW_015387212.1:196834-198471 GCF_001527695.2 Protobothrops mucrosquamatus
TGCCTGAATCTTATTGAGTTGGAGAGTGTCTAAATCACAGAAACAAGTGAATGAATTAATCAAAGCAAAGTTTATATGAATTGAAATGAAATTGTACAATATTTAAAATGTTCTAGTTAGTATTTTTATGGTCCAAAATGTGTCTCTGTTTAATCCTCTTTATAAAATATTATAAAATATTTTGGACCATAAAAGAGAGGAGACTCTTAACAATCCACCACCAGTCCCTTGCTTTTCCACAGAACAAATGGAAGATGATTAAAATTTATTGTGGATTACCTTAAACATCTCTCTTATTATCAGAATTATTATATTTTGGAAGATAGAATACAAGTCTTTATTGTATTTTTGTGTGTCTCTTTCAACACTATTTCATGGAACTGAAATTCATACTGCAATCATTAGATGCAAATTCCCTTTGCCAACTTTGCTACACAGAAATAGCTAATTTATAACATACACAGTTTTATTAATGCCTACTTCCTCCTTTCATTTTCTCTCACCCAGAGCTGTGCAAAAACCCCATATTAGAAATAATTGGATTTCTTTGGCTAATATATGTAGAAAATCTATGAAAAGTTTGTTATCCTCAATGAGAAAACATGGATTCCTTAGATAACAATTTAACACACTGGAGGTGTGTGTGTGTGTGTGTTACACAATACTCAGGATCAGAAGTCTTAATTTAACAATTGAAGTGTGGAGGGAAGGAATACTTCATAAGCTCATTTTTTATTCTCAGTAAAAATACTTTAACAAAGAAAGAAGCTAGTATTTTAACAGTGATGCTGGCCTAAACTCTCTATGTCCTTATTAACACTTCAGCAAAGAGTGAAGGTTTTGTTATAATAGTAGTGTACATTTTACTGATAAGAGCATAAGATTCATGAATGGTTTTGTTTTTCAGTTTCACATAAAAATAAAAAAAACCTTATTAAAAAGAAAGTAAAAAAGTATGCAGTCTCCTTCTTAACCAAGTCTGACAACAACTAATGAGAATGTTATCATATAGGAAATCTATTATAGTTTCCTATACTAGTATAGAATGGGAGGCAATTTTCCCACAAGACAAGGCAAAATGTAATGCTATTCAGGTATTTGTGAATCTCCCTCCTACTACACTATTTAAAAGAAACCAGAATGGCAATATTAGTACCACTCCCCTAGGTAATGAATAAAAATTAGGATGTTCATGTTTATATTCTGCAAAAGGAGACCAGTTTTATTTTTGATTATTGTAGAAAACAATCATTTACCGAGAAACAAGCCGGTGAGCTTGCTCCACACCTCTTCCTCCAATACACCAAAATGGCGTCTATCATTACTGGCTTTTGTTTCTACCTAGGAAGAGCCATTTCTAAACCAAGTTCTCAACTATAGCCACTCAACGTGTTTATTTTCTCAGAATGTTAACAGAATCTATGTGGGTCCTACAACAGTTATTGGAAATAAAAATAAGATACTGGAGGCTGGCATTTAACTTTAAAAGACATTAGACCCTTGTGTACTTGTTTTTGATCTAAACAAATAACCATGACCACAAACCTCTGGTATGGCAGTGAGTCTGGTGAAGGCCACGTGACATGGCTGGCTGTCCCTATGGATGCCACAGGAGGACCTGGGCAATATCTGGTGAG
>NW_015387212.1:198518-207183 GCF_001527695.2 Protobothrops mucrosquamatus
TGCTCCCAGTTGAGGTCAATCATGCTTCTCCATGAAGTGAAACGGCAATCAGGGTCTCATTTGAACATTTCACATGTTAGGGATCTGGCTGTAGGAAGCATTTCCCGAAATAACTAGGACTTTAAAAAGTGAGGGCTTTTAACAAAGAAGAAAATCTAAGTGTTCAATAAACGCTTTATCAGTTCATTAGGTAATAATCGGAAAGTGCAAGATATGCAGCAGGACAAGTAAAATTATGATTCAACCAAGGTAGAAATAATCTGTTCTTCTTTGACTTTATAGTCCCCTCTTGGCTTAAATAAGATCCATCAGCAAAAAACATTGAGAAAAAATGCGTGTGCACACACCAACATACACTGCCAATACCAAAATATGACACAGCCATAAATATATTTGGTTTTTAATTGGTTTTATAGGGGAAATGTTTTTTGTGTTGTTTTTTAATATGCTGTGAGCCGCCCTGAGTCCCGTGGGGAGAAGGGCGGCATAGAAGTTGGAAAATAAAATACCAAAATATGAAAAAATTAGCCCAGAGGGATTTTGAAGGGATAAGGAGCGACAATTGATCCACAAATATAGCAGGGATAAGAAAAATTGATTACAACAAACTCTTTCCATCTCTCTGTCTTTGAGCCATATAAGAGCGACAGAACAGAAACAAAGAGAAAGGAGCTGAAACTTACCAACACCCTTTAACAAGGCAGATGCTTAATACCCAGGTTAGAATTTCCATTTCCTTCCATCAGAATCAAGCCCGTTTGCAGCCCAATCATGTATTTTGTATTATTCAGAAATCAGGCCATCCGTGTTCGTCATTGCTTATTCTCAAGTAAATTAATCTAAGATTCAACTTTATTGTGACACTTTGGTGACATATTAACATGATTTATTTTCCTCAGTTGCACCCTCCTAGCTCTACCCTTTGAGTAAGTAAGGTCTTTAATGCCTAGTGATTTACCCTCTCTAAAACAACAAAGAGAAGGCGCTGTTGTGTGTAGACACAGGGAAAAAAATATAGGTACATGTTGGATGTGAGCCACATATTTTTCTTCCATTCGAATGCTTCAGAACCAAAGGGAACAGGCCCAGCCTCTGTGCCTCCAAGGGCGTGCCCTGGCAAGGCTTTTAATGTGCACTGAGTAAGAACTAGTGCGGTGAAGTCATCAAGAGGCTTGGTTGGGATCTTTTTACACCTAAACTGGGTTGTTGTTTCTTTTTTCTCACCAAAAAGTTTTTGTCTGCCAGTGAATTTCGTACACAATTTGATTTTTGCCCACTTACTAAGTTTGCCTCATACCTTTATTCCCATTAAACGGGTTAGGTTTAGAGCCGGAGCATTCAATCAATGGTTGACAGTTCGATTTATTTAATTTTTATCCCGCCTTTATTTCTTTATAAGTAACTCAAAGTGGCAAACATTACTAATATGCCTTCCTCCTTCTGTTTTCCCCACAACAACCACTTTGTGAGGTAAGTTGGGCTGAGGAACAGTGATTACCTCCATGAATCTATGTACTTCTGGCTTAATCACCACAGAGATATTTATTTACTTACTGATTTGGTATCCCACCTGTATTATTTTTACAAAAAATTCAAGGCAGCAAACATTCAACACCACCTTCTTCCTCCTATTTTCCTCACAATAATAATCCTTTGAGGTAGGATGGGCTGAGAATGAGAGACTGGCCCTATGTCACCCAGTTGGCTTTTATGCCTAAGGTGGGACTTGAATTCATGGACTCCTGCTTTCCAACCTGGGGCCTTAACCACTAGGCCAAACTGGACCAATCAATTCTGTATGTGGTGAGCACAAACATTTTGAGCATGAAAAGTTAAGACTAATGGTGGGTAAAACTCTCCATTGGTCTAAGGCAGGGGTAGGCAACCTCGGCTCTTTTATGACTCATGGACTTCAACTCCCAGAATTCCTGAGTCAGCATAGCTGACTCAGGAATTCTGGGAGTTGAAGTCCATGAGTCATAAAAGAGTCGAGGTTGCCTACCCCTGGTCTAAGGTGTTCTCTGAGTAACTTTTGCCCATTGCAGCCTCTCATCCTAGTCTGTCTTATGAGGATTTGTGGTGGAGGTAAAATGGAAGGAGTCCCATCTGGGTGCCACTTTCAGTCCCCAGGGGAAAGGCAGGACATAACTGTAATAAAAATAAAACAAACCATCTTATTACATGTATTTAATTCTAGGGAAGGTTTGGGCATGTTGTGTGGCATATATTGCTCTTTTGTGCTTTTCCATACAATCTGCTTTCCTGACTTTATTACTTGAAAAAGTAATTAAGGAATGTGGTTGCATTCTATAATTAGTGTATAATCCTGTTGACCCAAGTGGCACAGGGCTTTTCCCCAGGTGGAGTGGGGTGAGGTGGGGTGGGGTGGGAGAACATCCCTCATGACATTTGTACACCAGAACAAATGTCAAATCTGTAAAAATAATAGAAAGGGAGAGAGCAGGACAAGTGTTGAAAAATTCCAATGGCAGCCTTCACATCTCCTGATTATTCCAACTTGAGAGGAATCCTTTTTTTCTGGAAAGCAGCAGTGAAAATGAATTCAGGCCCTACATATGTGACAGACAGATAGACACAGACAGGCAAACTTTCTGTTTTAATGTGGACCTGCAATAAACTAACAATAACACAAGTTCCTTGGAATGCAGATTCCCACAAAAATGTTTACTTTGGCATCTGAGCTTTACACAAGTGCCTGCCAAAGTGCCATTTTTAATTCCACTGAAGAGGCAAATTAATTAATTATGTATTGATGAATTGCATATCATTAGTTTTAATTCAATTTTGGTTAAGAAGAAATTTAGGTTTTGTCCAGGCCTTTCCTTCTTTTTTGGTGTGAAACTTCAGGAATCTTTCACGGGCACCAAAGCTGAGAGAAGAAAGGGAGAGAGAAGTCTGAAGGGAAATTAGATTAAAGAGGATTAATTCATTTATTGAAGATGCCATATAAACTCAAAGTGGGAGAATCAACTCTTTATTGGGTTGAAATGTAGAGTCAGCTTACCACATAAGTAAGGCAAAGAAAGGGTGTGATGAAGGGTTAAATTGCATTCTTAGCACTGAAAAAATACCGACAAACTTAACTTTGAGACATAGAATAGGACAGAGAACCATCTTATTCTTTAGCCCAGGCAGCAAAATATTATGGGCTAGTCTTATTATACAAAGTACTGTATATGTATCCCTCCCACATTTCTAAATGGAAATATGGAGAGTTCAAATTCTCTCTATATTAGCCATCTAGGAAAAGCTAATATAAGGAGCACAAAAAGTATTCAGAACCTTAACTATTGTGGATATGTATTACTTTGCTATTAATGGTATCTGTGACTGACAGATATACTATTATTCCAGTAAAATGGACAAGAGGGGATAAATTATTTTTTTTCTCAGCTAGATCTTAATACTAGGATGACTATCTGTCATATGAAATAAAAGACAAGTAGCTAGTAGGCAATTATCTCTAAGCTGCCTTCAGAAATGTCAGAGAAAGCCGAATTTCCTGATGTATCCTTTTAATTGTGTAGAAAGCATCATTTTAGTTAATCCAAACTAAATAACCAACACCAAACAGAATGAGACATTGCAATGCATCCAAGCTGAATACAATAGGTATAATTTGGTATGAAATGCCATCTGAAGAGACAAGAATACCTCCAATTTACCAAAGCTATATAAATAGGGCTAAGGGCTAATTATTTATCCTGCCTTTTATCTCAACATTATTTACAGGAAAAAAGCATAATAAAATGTAAGCCTCTAATTATAACAACACAGCAAACAGGCTTTCCAGGTTTGACTTTGATTGTGGTATATCAGTCTTGACTCCGAGGAGATGATTCTATTGCAATTTTATCCTAAAATATAGCCTGCTGAATTTTCTGCATTCCAGCTCTTTGATGTTTTGTTCCATTTAATTTCTCTTAACATTTAGTGTGATGTGTGAACCAGACCACCATAGCCTAGTCCAGGGATCTGCAACCTTGACAACCTTAAGACTTGTGGACTTCAGCTCCCAGAATTCCTCAGCCAGCTATGCTATGCTAGCTGAGGAATTCTGGGAGCTGAAGTCCACAAATCTTAAAGTTGTCAAGGTTGCAGATCTCTGGACTAGTCAGCTATTTATGATTAAAACAGCTACTTTTAAAAGTGATTTAAAGCTACAGTTAAGATGAACTATGCAGTGAGTAATGATGCTGTTCGTAAAACTGAACAGAAGACTCATGGGAGATGACAGACAAAAAACACACTTTCCATTAAGAATGATGCTTCAAGCAGTAAAAGTTAAAAAGTTTATATCTCTTTAAATATCTGCTTGCTGAACTTGCTGTTCAAATTTTTAAATCAGCACTCTAGAATCTATGATTTATTACTAAGCTATAGGTGAAAGAGACCCATCACCACCACCCCTTCCCAAAGCGGAAATAACATGGCACAACTAAAATGTTTGGAATAGACTCAGGGAACAACTGTTATGGTAGGGGAATGATACCACACTAAGATCCAGTAATCAGAAGATTTTGGTCTTACAAAGAAAAGGTAGTTAAAGAGTGGATACAAGGTCTCAAAGTGGCAGTTTTGTTAGCAACTAGGTTCCATGCTTTTATCTGAAATATTTTAGATTGACGTTCTGCACTCAGTAAGTTTTGAAGTTTGAAAGAGTGTTTCATATTTCTCTAGGCTAGAGGCTATCAAGAAATTTCTTCCCTAGAATTTCTTGAGAGAAGGAAGGAAGGAAGGAAGGAAGGAAGGAAGGAAGGAAGGAAGGAAGGAAGGAAGGAAGGAGACACAGATCCAGGGAGCAGAAAATGCAGCTATTGTAGTGGGGTTTGCCTGCCTAAACAAGAGAGCAAATTGCATGTCTGTCTTTCCGGATCTACATTTCCATACTGCCATTTCAGCTATAAATACCAATTACACAGTCAGAAATGCATGGTGACTTTAATAAAGGAAACTAAAAGAACTTGGAAAATACCAGTATATTTTTCAGTTTTTCAAAATCAATCAGCTTTTAGGAAAACAGCTGAACAAAGCAAGATAAAGCATATTCTTAACGCAGAAACAGCTTTTGGCTACTGAAGATGAACAAAAGCTCTTAGAGGTATTTGGCAAAGTCTGTCAAATACTTTCAAAAACAAAGTCAGTTAATGTCACCATCACATTCAGATCCACCAAATGCAGGGGTATGTAATATTGCAATCCCTGTATCCCAGGCAGTAGCAATACAAAAAATAATTCTGTACATGCCTGTGATTCTCTGATAACTCTAATTCTTTGTTCTAAATTGTTTAACAGGTTTCATAGTTTATTTTGATTTTGCCAGTCATGTCAAGATGCAATGAGCTTGTCAGGGATAATAATGCCTTCAACTATTGAATACCAAACCCCTTTACTCAGATACCTCTAAGTATGCTGAGTTCTTCTATTTTCTAAGTCTTAAAGAACTAGAAATCTACTTTTTCTTGATAAAACTGTAAGAAAGTGTAAATTGTTCTCAATATTATACAGCCTTGATTATGTGCCACAGACATTGGAGCAGAGATCCACAACCTTTTGGGCACCAGGACCTCTTCCTTGAGAGAAGTTTTTC
This sequence comes from Protobothrops mucrosquamatus, assembly GCF_001527695.2. Taxonomy (NCBI): domain Eukaryota; kingdom Metazoa; phylum Chordata; class Lepidosauria; order Squamata; family Viperidae; genus Protobothrops; species Protobothrops mucrosquamatus. Next base: position 204,130 of record NW_015387212.1, read on the forward strand.
CACAGACCAGAGGTTTTGTATGCTGCATGCATCTCATGGATGGGGCTTTGCTTGTTTGTGCGGACCGGTTGCTGGCATGCCGCGGCCCGGTACTGGTCCACAGACCGGGGGTTGGGGATTCCTACATTAGAGGATCACCAGACTGCACCATTTAAAATAGGAAAAAAGTTCAGTAGCAAGCTCACATAGCTTGAGAATAGAGGTATATACTTAATAAGTCACCAAGGCATTAGAAACTAAGAATAATAATTCCCTTAATGGGAATAGAGATGAAGAAAAAGATCATATCCAAACTATAAACTGCAACTCTATCATGCTTCTTATGCGTGGAAGTTCATTTAGCAGTTTAGGAAAACATGGGAGACAAGGCAGTTGAACAGAGTAATTTCTCAAACTTCCCTTTGGGTGTGTTCTGTCCCCGTAACAGGGTGTTTGTTTCTAAGGCAGTGGTTCTCAACCTGTGGATCGGGACCCCATTTGGGGTCGATCGACCATTTCACGGGGGTCGCCAAGCAAGGCTGTCTGCCATTTTTTTGTCCGCCATTTTTTTTGTCCGCCATTTTTCCCCCCTTTTCCAGCAGATGCCTTACCTCCCTTGGGCTGGGCCAGCTGGTGGTCGGCCTGCTCGGTCTCTGCCGCTTGCCAGCTACGCCTCGGCCGGCGCAGGGGGCGGAACCACGCATGCGCGGCGCTCCCAGGCAGGGAAAGTCCTCGACTTATGACCGGTTGGGTAGTCCTCGACTTACGACCGGTTTAGTCCTCGACTTACGACCGGTTTAGTCCTCGACTTACGACCGGTTTAATCCTCGACTTATGACCGGTTGGGGTCGCGGCATTAAAAAGGTTGAGAACCACTGTTCTAAGGCATGTTTCTTTGTTGTGTTTGGGAAGCTTGAAATACTATTATCTAAGCTGCAAAAATCCCAATGAACATGAGAGGGCAGCAAAGAGCTAGAATCTCTTTTCCATCATCTAACAGTCTCGAATTCTTGCAGACTCTAGAGCAGGGGTCCTCAACCTTGGCAACTTTAAGATTTGTGGACTTCAACCTCCAGAATTCCTGAGGAGTCCACAAGTCTTAAAGTTGCCAAGGTTGAGGACCCCTGCTCTAGACCACAGCCCAAGGGAAGGAAAAGCCTGAGAAGAGAGAGCACAAACTTGTTCCTGAGAACCTTGTCTTCTGCTTTTGTGCAATATTATAAAGGACAAACATTCACAGAATTAAGGAATCCAGAATTCAGACAGCAATGAGAACAAAGGCATTTATAAGCTTCCATGAACAATCTGACCAAAAGAGTGCATCAGATGTGTTTACATTGGTATTTACAATGATAATAGAAGTACTTAGCCAAGGGTGGCTACTATTTCTTTAAATAAGTGAAGAAATAAATTAAAAATACCAGGAGTGTCAGTTCAATGGCAGTTGTATTTTGAACAAAAAAAAATATTTCTGAAAAGTGAAAGTTAACCAAAAAGGGAAAAATTAAGATAATGCTTACCTTCCCTGCAATCTTTATACATACTGAACTTCTACTTTGGTCAAAAGCAACACTTACTTATTGCTTGGCTGTACTTCCTTAAAGTACAATACGTAGAGAAATGAGAGGAACAGAAAACAGGAATTTCAAACTTAATGCAAACAGTTCTAATACAAACTTTTGCTGATATTCTCTAGACTCTATCTCAAGATTGTAACCTGACAGAGATACAACAGAAAGATCTGGAGATGGGCTGCAACTAAGCAGCAGAACACTCATTATCTGAGTAATTTTCCATTAATTTTATCTGCTTTCTAGAGAATCATAAACTTTATTCAACTAAAGCCACAGGGCAAAGGCACATTGGGAAGTGTCTGTACCATCACTAGTTGGCCAACAATGCAACATCAACTGCATTAGAAGTGTATGCACATTCATATTTCCAATCACTGTATCTGTAGTGTTTCCACAACCATTCCTTATATGTTTATCCATAAATGCATAATTCTAGGTATTCTGTTCTAAGCAGTTACTGTATCAGCTTCCCTTTCATTCATAGTCTTGAGAGATTAATTATATGTACCACAGAATCTTCACATTCTACTTTCCCTAGTTTTTTTTTCACTTTTCTTCCACGCACATTTTTACCCAACAAATTACTTTTTCCACATTTGTATCCTCCTGTTATTGCATACTTTATGAATTTTCTCAATTTTTTCCCGCCTAAGCAGTAACATTTATCAGGATTTTTTATTGAGTCCCTTGCTAAGTATATTGTTAATTATAGGATTATGTCTAAACCATGTATCTGAAACAAACTGATATTCACCAATAACTATTCTCTTCATTCTTGGAAGCTCAAATCACTTTTCCTATTGTCTCTCATTCTCATCCATCCATTCATGTCATTTAAGGGTATTTCCTCCCCTATACAGTATTCATTCACAATTTGCACATTTCCCCCCCACAAATAATCTATTGTTCTTCCATTATCACCATTTTCTGAAATATAAAAAGCAACTCTCATCAGCCTATAGAGTCCTACTTTTATACTTACCCGTGTTTTCCCCAAAATAAGACCCAGTCTCATATTTCCCAAAAGAGGCACCAGGTCTTATTTTGGGGCGATGTCTTACCTGCTTACTTTAGGACCGCCACAGCCAGGCTTCCCATGCCCCGACACCTGCCTCACCTCGCTGGCCCACTTCTTCTGTGGCTGCTCACTGCCGCTTGCACGCGTCACCCCTAGTCTCTGTTTTGCCATCAGAGGCCTTCAGGAAAGGCCTCTGCAGCCAAGAAATGAGTTCCAGATTGATGTGCACAGCATCCCCCCAGCCTCCATTTCACTGTCAGAGACCTTCAGGAAAGGCCTCTGCGCATGTGCGAGGATGGCGGACCTGCTGTTTTCGGCTCCGTAGTCTCCGCGGGGTCCTCAGCGGAGATGGGGGAGCCTTGAAAGGTCCGGGGGTGCTCGCCGGCCGGAGTTGGAAGGAGGAGAGGGTCGGCGAGCGAAAAGGACGAGTCGGACTGCGGGACCACCCGGGCGGAGCCGTGAGCCGTGAGTGGAGAGCGGAGC
>NW_015387212.1:208981-210145 GCF_001527695.2 Protobothrops mucrosquamatus
TTTCCAAGCATTCCATCAGCCGAGGGCCCGGGGTAGGGGCGGGGGGGTGGCGGTCATTATAAGGGAGAATATGTGTCCAAGGGAGACCACTGTGCCTCAGATAGACGGTGTTGAGTCCCTCCTTGTGAAGTGGGGGCAAGGGGTGCAAGTGGGCTTGTTGATAATATACCTGGCCCCCTGCTATGTGTCAACGGCCCTGACTGAGCTAGCTGACGTGATAGCCGCGGTGGCGGTGGAGACCCCCAGACTTATAGTCATGGGGGATCTCAATCTGCCATCGGCGGGCGAAACGTCGGCGGTGGCTCGGGAGTTCCTGGCCTCCATGACGACCATGGACTTGACCCAATTAGTTCATGCACCCACTCACATAGGAGGTCACACACTGGATCTTATTTTTGTCTCTGGCCAGTGGCAGAATGATCTGGAAATGGGGGAGATAGTCATAGAGCCCTTGTCATGGTCAGATCATGCACTCCTGAGGATGGACTTCCGGACCGCTTCCCCTCGCCGCAGGGAGACGGAACCACTTAGATGGTTCTGTCCCAGGCTCCTGATGGACCCGGAGAGGTTCCTGACGGAGCTTGGGCCATATCCGGAGGCGTTAGGTCACGACTCGGCAGAAGATCAGGCCGCGGCCTGGGATGCGGCCGCGGCCGCGGCACTGGACCGAGTCGTGCCGCTGCGGCCTCTGACCCGGCGCAGATCTCAATTAGCCCCTTGGTTTACTGAGGAGCTGAGAGAGATGAAACGCCGGAAAAGATGCCTAGAGAGCAGTTGGAGGACGTCCCGGACCGAATCCGACCGAACACAGGTAAGGAGTCATATCAGATCCTACCTTGTGGCGATGAGGGTGGCGAGGTCTAATTACTACTCCACCCTCATTGCATCATCAGATAATCGCCCAGCCTCCCTCTTCAGGGTGACCCGCTCCCTTCTCCAATTGGGGGGGGGATCACCTGGTGGGTAAGGCTGAGGAGTTTGCACAGTATCTGCATGACAAAGTCGCTCGGATCCGAGAGGGTTTGGACTCCGACTGGGTGGCCCCGGGGGAGGTGACGGGAGCAGGTCTTGAGACTGTTATTTGGGAGGAGTTTGACTCTGTGACTCCCGATGACGTGGACAGTGTCCTGGGGAGACTGAGTGCAGCCACATGTTTGCTGGATC